>NC_056725.1:1855520538-1855773038 GCF_019279795.1 Protopterus annectens
CTTAGAGAGTGGTTGGATGCACACTGTGGGACACATGAATAAAATGACAACAACATTGTAGAAGCCAAACTAGCTTCAATTGCAAAGAAGGTCAAAGCAAAAAGGTCACAGTGTTTCAGGCACATATTCAGAAAAACATTCAATTTGGTGGCAATGTTTTGGGAGAAACAGGGAAGAAGAAATAAGGACATCCAGCAAAGAAAGAGATGAATTATGTGAGAGAAGATCTGCAACACTCAGGCATGACTCTCAAAGAAGACAGGATACTGGTACTGAATCAAAAGAGGCTGCAATAGTTCACATGACACTCTGACCTGAGGTAGGAAAATGTGTGAAGGGGGGTAATGAAGATGTGCATTATTATGCGTTTATGGTGGAGACATTTGGAATGTAGGAAGTTACTGTGTCTGAAAAAACAGAACAGGTTATGGAGATGGAAGTGCTGTTTTTGCTCATACAACATTCCAGGGATCGTTGCCTTTTGCTCATACTACATTCAAGGGATCCATGGCTTTCCTTGGCACCCTCTGACAGATATCTGCTTTGTTAGCTTCAGGCAAATATGTTATCTACTACCTTAAGACCCTACCCTTGCTAAACTAAACAACAGTATTGTAGCCCCATGAGTTTTGCACTGAGCTGAATTTTAAGCTAATTCACTTTGACGTCACCATTTTGTGTGTGTGTGTGTGTGTGTGTGTGTGTGTGTGTGTGTGTGTGTGTGTGTGTACATGCACGCCTATGGGTATACGTAACAAATATGTGTACTGATTCATATGTTTATAGGAACTTACTAGGCTAATGACCCTAGAGATTATTCCCCTTTTTGCAGTTCTCCATTATGACTTTATTTAATAGCAAATGATCCTTCGTTCCATATGAATTTCTTTTATTAGCTTTTTGTTCTGTTGCCATGATTGAGTTTTCTTCTAAATTACTATAAACTCAATTCCAGTGTGTAGTTTTTATGTCATCGGAAGGACAGCTATTATAGTTTTACGATAGCTTGAGAGTTCACTCTTAAGAAGATGTATTGTTTTTCCTGTTGTTAACAAGGATGGTGTCTGTTCAGGATGCTCTTATAAACAGTTCTTTCTCATGGCTAAATCATCATGTAAAGATGTTAATACGTTTAGCCAGAAGTTAGGTACTGCATCTGGGCCTGGGGTTTTCCAGTTAGGAGATTTTCTTCAATCTCTCTGGCTGTTGCTTCATCCCATTTCATATTCCTGTACATTTGAACTTCTTATTCTTTCTTTTACTTCTTCTATCCAGTTAGCATCTTTGTCATGTTCCACAGAATCTGTATAGATATTTCTCCAAAATGTATCTATTTCTTCTTTTTTCAGTGGTGTTTTAATTAATTCTCTATAAAACTTTTTTGAGTCATCAATAAATTGCTTATTTTGTACTTTTCCTTTAATTTTTATCTGCGAATCTTCTTAGTAATTCTGCCTATGCTGATATTTTTAGTTTATTATTTGCGATAGTGCACAATAGATCCTGATCTCTTCTGATACTGCGCATTGCTTTTATCACATCTATCTTTCCGAGTATTTTTGTTGATCTATCCCCTCCGCTATACTCTTCTAACAGTGACACTTCTCATCTTAATTGCTTTACAGTTTTCTCTGTCAGTGCTTCCATGAAGGCATTCGATTTCAAACCATCATTTTCCTTACTGCCCTGTATTTTGTGGCAAGACTTTATCAGTTATTAATTTAGCTGAACATTAATATATCCTATTTACCTCTGTTACATTGCATGAATCTCAATGAGCAGTATAATGGCAGAAGGACTGTGTACTGAAAGGCATAATAATGTGGTGAGACTGTTGCACTGAGGATTGTGCAAACATTATGGTATTAAAGTGGCTGAAAAACACTGGAAACATGAGCCACAAAGCATCACGGGATCATGCATTGCCAATGGTTCAAAAGATAGATGCTAAAAACCAGATATAGTGGTCTAAGAAAAGAAGACAAAAGTAGCATTGATCCTTAAAATCACCACACCCAGTGACTAAAGTGTCCTTTGTACATAGAGACACAAAGTTATAAAATATCAAGATTTGCAAGCAGAAACTAGAGCAATGTGAAAAAAGGATACCCAGATAGTTGTGATAGTAGTATCAATGAGTCTTATAAAAAAGAGTCTACAATCATATTTAGATATGCTACCAATACATGTAACTCCGTATGAATTGCAGAAGGAGTCATTACTGGGCACACTGCGAGTACTGTGAAGAGCACTTTTAGCTGACATCAAAGAGTGAAACAATACTAATTTCATGAACTTTAATCATGCTTTGACTTAGGAATGCGGTGCATTCCTGTCACTGTATTGGAAACCCAAAAGATTTGGAGAAATTAAAAAAGGCAGTATAGTTTATAGATGTGATACAAGCAGTGCACAGTATAAGAACAGATAAGATCTATGATTTATTATTGCAAATAAAAAACTTAAAATTTCAGCCCAGGCAGAAAAACATAGACAATACACAAATAAATATAAAGGAAAAGTTCAAAAAAGCAATTTATTGATGACCCAAAAAGGTTTTATGGAGAACTGGGAAACAAGGTAAAAGGAATTGTAAGACTGCTAAAAAAAGAAGAAATAGATACATTTTTGAGAAGTATCTATGAAGATCCTGCGGAATGTAACAAAGATGATAAATGGATAGAAGAAGTAAAAGACAGAATAAGAAGTTTAAAGGTACAGGATATGAAATGGGGTAACAGCCAGAGAGATTGAAACAAAGTTGAGAAAAGCATCTAATTGGAAAACCTCGGGCCCAGATGCAGTATATAACTTTTGGTTAAAAGCATTAACATCTTTGCATGAAGATTTAGCTGTGAGTATTTATATTTGTGTCCCGAACAGACACCAACCTGGCTAACAACAGGAAAAATGATGCTTCTACTTAAGAGCGAACCTACAAGCTACCCTAAAAATAATAGACCAATAACTTGCCTTCCGATGACATATAAACTATACACAGGAATTGATGCTGATAGAGTTTATAGTCATTTAGAAGAAAGCTCAAGTATGGCAGTAGAACAAAAGGGCAATAAAAGAAATTCATATGGAACAAAGGATCATTTGTTGTTAAATAAAGTCATAGTGGAGAACTGTAAAAAGGGGAAGAACCTAAGTATTGCATGGATTGACTACAAAAAAGCATTTGATAATATCCCACATTCATTGATAAAACAGTGCTTAAAAATGTAAACGATACATCCTACACTGATTGACTCCATTACAGTGATCATGAAACAGTGGCAGACCACTTTGAAATTTAGCCATGATAAAGGACAAATTATTATCCCAGGGATAAACGTTCAAAGGGAATATTCAAGGGTGACTGTCTGTCACCCCTGCTATTCTGCCTTGCCCTTAACCCATTAAGCTGTCTGCTTAATAGCTTAGGCCATGATTATAATTTGGCTCCTAGAGAACAACAAAGTGTAAAGACTTCTCGTCTTCTCTTTGTCTACTATTTAAAACTATATAGCTCATCAGATGAGGAATTGAAAGTACAACTGCAAGTTGTCAAATCTTTTTCAGATGATATAAGAATGTCATTTGGTCTTGATAAATGTGCAAAACCAACCTTTAAAGAAGGAAAACTGCAATGTCAGGAAAACAACAGTTTGGGACAAGAATGTGGTATAAAAGAATGTGAGCAAAAAGGAGTGTATGAATATCTAGGAATTGATGAAGGATCAACAATAAAACACAAGCAAATGCAAATAAAACTTAGTAAGGAATATTTCAGAAGGCTTAAATTAATCCTGAAAACAACACTGACATCTAGGAACAAAATCCAAGCTATAAATCAATTTGCTCTTCCTGTCCTAACTTACAGTTTTGGAGTGACTGACTGGCCCCATAACGTGTTAGATAGATTAGATATGAAAACAAGACAGATGCTTCATGCTCACCAAATGATTTATAAAAATCAGTGCATACCAATATTGTATATTCCTCATTCTGAAGGAGGGATGGGCCTCCTTGAAATTGATTACATGTATAGATCTGCAATTGTGGGACTCCACACATATCTGCTGATGTCACAAAACCCAAATGTAGTGAAAGTTTTAAAACAAGAGGTGAATAAATCTAAGATGACTTCTCTGCTTGACCTAGCATAACATTTTGGCATCGAGCAGGAATGGAAATCAAACCAGAAGTAGATAAAAACCGGGCAGCAACTGAATGTGCCAAAAATCAAAAGAAAGAATATAAGTCAAGGACCAGCTGAGAAGGCAATAAATGTGGAAAATGCATAAATATAGTTGCAAGTATAAAACAACTTCTGGAAGAACCTCATGTTGATCAGAATGAACGTATGAATGGTTAAGAAGATGTGAATTCAAACCAAGAGATGAAAGGTTAATACTGGCTGCACAAGACAGTGGACTACATACACGGTAGTTTACAAAGTCCATTGAACATGTGGGAAAAACAGACAAATGTAGGTTTTGTAAAACAGAATTGGAAACAGTTGCACACCTCATTGCTGGTTGAGACATACTAACGGCAGAAGGACTGTATACTGAAATGCATAATAATGTGGCGAGACTGCTGCACTGGGGATTGTGCAAGCATAATAGTACTGAAGTGGCTGAAAAACACTGGAAACATGAGCCACAAAGCAACATAGAAAATGAGGAAGTTTACATCACATGGGATCATCCATTACCAACAGTTCAAAAGATAGATGCTAGAAAACCGGATATAGTGGTCCAAGAAAAGAAGACAAAAGTAGCATTAATAATTGTACGCAGGACACTGTAGTCACTGGGTGTGGAGATTTCAGAGAGAGAGAGAAAAATCATAAAATGTCAGGATTTGCAAGCAGAAATGTGAGCAATATTGAAGAAATATACCTGGATAATTCCAATAGTAGTAGGAGCAATGGGTCTTATAAAAGAAAGTGTCTGCAATCGTATTTAGATGTGCTGTCTACACATGTAACTCTGTACGAATTGCAGGAGTCATTACTGAGCATATTGTGGGAGCTCCAAAAAGCACTTCTGGCTGACATCAAAGAGTGAAACAATACTAATTTCATGAACTGTAATTGTACTTTGACTTAGGAACAGGGTTCATTCCTGTCATGGTATTAGAAACCCAAAAGATTTGGAGAAATTAATAAGACAGCCCTAATTACTATTCATTTGTTTTATCAAACTTCTAACTCACTTGAAAGTATAGCTGACGTACATCTAGCTTTAAAAGTAACCTGTAACCTGATGGCATTGTGGTAGAATAGATTGCTATTATCATATACTTACATTATCATTAATCAGTGTAAATCAACTTATACATATTGTCTGTCCATTTTGTGTTGGTAAATTGTCGTTAATCTGTATAAATCACCGTATACATGTTGTCAGTCCTTTTTTTGTTGGTAAATTGTCAGCATTGTAATCTATCTCTGACATAAATGAGGGAGATAGGGTTCAACAACATACATACAGAGATGGGTAAAAGACCACCACTGACAAGGATATTTTCCCCATATGCAGTAATAACATATGGAGAAAAAGGAACCAGTCTCAGACAGCTATAGATACTGATAGAATGAAAATATATCTGTAGTGTTATTTCTGACTAAACTGCAATATCTGTGGTATGTTTGCAGAAACCAGTGACTTCTGAGGATTTCTGTAAGTTGTATGTTCATTGGTTAGTTTACTGATACTTTCCGATGCTTAGTAATATAGTGGTAGTTGTTTGCACATGTGGTCTGGTAGAAACATCACGAGGATGGTTCTCTGTTTATTATTTTGATATGTTGCAAGTGCATAGCAGTTCATTTTAGTATGTTGATTTTTTCTGCACTGTTTCTATATAACTTCCATTATGTGTGTTGCGTACCATAGTATGAGAGTAACATTTGTCATGATGTGTACACTGACTGTGGTTGTATATGACAGGCATCTGACATTCTTGGAGTACACATGCTCATTCTTTTTGGATGTGCATGTAACTGTGGAATACCATTACTATGGCACATTGGCTGTGTGGCTGTACCTTAGTTGTTATGACACTGCCATGGGTTCAAATCCCACATGTGACCTATGCAACTTTTTAATGGATTGTACATGTGATGATGTTTTTTTTATCATATGTATTCTGATTATCTATTCATAACATAAAAACATATAAAACTGATTGTTTAGCACAGCTTTATATTGTACATGAGAGGTGAGATAGTCAATTGACATAAGCTTGTAACAGCATATCAAAATGCAAGCCTCCATATAAAGTATAACATTTGCATATCACACTGTCTCTCAGATGTCAAGCAGAAGTAGGGAAGACAATTTCTCGCACAGACATAATGAAATTATAATCAAGGTTCCTCCCCAGCATGATTGCAGTCTTCTTGGATGGACAGGAATACTCTCTGGCAAAATGAAGTGTGAACAGCCCTTACAAACATGATCAATGCTTTGGGCAGTCACAACAGATCCAGTGAGGTCTGTCAGTAATGTTACTCTGGCACAATGCTGAGTGCAGCCTACAGACTGCTGCTATGAGAGGGTGAGAAATGTCACTGGAGGTGGGCCACTCTTGCTCCCCAGATAAGATAAGTGTTACTGGCCTCAAATCATACCACCAGGACATATGTTGCCCTCATGCTTAATGCTGACAGTTGTGGATTCTGATTACATCATAGTTGTGGATCTGTACTTCCTCACTAGTCCCATAGGTATTTCAGAATGTTGGAAAGCAGCCCTCAGACCACTTTCCCTTCATATTGCAGTATCATGGACACTACCAGCGTGTGTCACCATGATATGAGTAACAAGGGATCTGCTGAGCACACCACTTGACACCCCTTTCTTTTGATGTACAGTTCTGCATCAGGTACAGCAGGTGTTTTAAATGGAAAGTGGGTGCAGTCTATTGCACCGAGGATGCAGGAGAAATTGGCTATAGCACAGAATTGTTGCATGGCAGTTCTTTAATCCATGACTGTTGCAGGGAAGTGGATGTAATCATCCACCTTGATGCACATTGCTGCCAGGAAATGCAAGCAAATTTAAATGGCGGCTGCCTGGGATGCTCCTATGGCACCTCCCTTATGCTACTGAAATGTTCCAGAGGCCAGTGTTCCATAGACTCAGACAAACTTTTGTTAGCAAGTGTAAACGTAAAAAAAAAACAAACCATAAAAAAGTGTGTGTGTGTGTGTGTGTGTGTGTTTGCATGTATTGTGTGTGTTTGTACAAATGTGAAGAGTGAAAGTGATTGATCAGTGGCAGTAGCAGTTAAGTGGTTTCATACCTCTTGACCTCTTAGCTCAAGATAGAAACTGCAAAGTTGCTTGAACAACAGGATTTGTGTTAACATGCATGTTCTGATCCACAGTTGTGTTTTGTAGTGGGGGTGGTGGGGTAAGATTGCTTTAGCAGTGGCAGCAACAGTTAAGTGGTTTGCATATCTCTCAACCCTTTAGGTAAATGGATCATTGGGATCAATGGGAGAAATGTTTCATTTGATGTCAGTGAAGTGCTTGGGCCTACATGGACAAACTCATGAAGGTGCCTTTGAGGGAAATGTTTCATTCATTCATTTGGCATCAGTGAAGTGCTTGTACATTAGGGTTGCCACCTTTCCAAATGCCCAAAGTGGGACATTTGTGCTACAAACATCAGATTTTGCAGGGCAAAACATACCCACGGCCAGTACAAAGGACAGAAATTCAGTGTTTTACCTGAATAAAAGTTTATTCTTGTAGCATTTTAGTTCCTTATTCTGTTTCTTATAACATTTAGGTGTTTCAGATACAGAATAACTGTTTAATGCAGCTATTACATAAAATATAGAAAATAATTTTGTCCTAAAATCTCAGGACATTTGCCATTCTTTCACATTTTTTGCAGGACACAACTGCCCAAAGAGGGACTGTCCCTCGCAAAGTGGGACAGGTGGTAACCCTATTGTACATACATGGGGAAACTAATGAAGGGATCCCCTTGGTGGGAATGTTCCATTTCATGTCAGAGAAATGCTTGGGCATACATAGAAGAAGTACTGAAAAACTCATGGGGGAAGTTTGATTTGGTGTTAATGAAGTACTTATGCAGATATGGACAAACTACTGAAAGGATCATGGGAGAAAGGTTTCTTTTGGTGTCAGTAGAAGTGCTTGTACAGACATGGACATTCTACTGAAATGGGGGGAAATGTTGGGGGAAATGTTTTATTTGGTGCCAGTGAATGACTTCAGCAATAACGGATCAACTACAGAAGGGTTCATTTGATGAAAAGTTTAATTCTGTCATCACAGAAGTCTTTCTGTGGACATTTTGGGGATATGCTTCATTTGGTGTCAGTGATATGCATGTGCAGACACTGGCAACTTACTGAAGGGACTGTTTTGGGGAAATGCTCTTTTTGGTGTCAGTGAAATGCATGGACCAACACGGAGAAACTACATAAGGGATCGTTTGGGAAATGTTTCATTGGGTGACAGTGACATGCTTTTGTAGGCATGGACAGACTATGAAATGGATTGCTGGCAGAAACAGGTCCATAGGTTGGTACTAGGCTATCGGCCCTATGGCCTAAACAAGCCTAGCCATAACAATTCCCTGGCTATTTCTTCCCACAGTATTTACTTCCCTGTACCCCTGTCTAGCAGGGGGATTGACATGATCCCCGGGGTGAATTCCTATCTCCCATCCAATCATCAAGGTTCCTTTTGAAGAGGGCTAAAGAGCTGCTCTGCTTGACATGTATGGGCAGTCTATTCCAGAGTCTGGGGAGTCTCTGGGTCAGGAACCTATCCCTCCAGCATGTTTTGTTCATTGTGATGACAAGGTTTAGATCCCTGGATCATGTGTCTCTGAGGGATTGGGATTTCTTTAAGTGTAGCATGTCCAACAGCTCTGGGTTCGACATGGCCTTGTATGTTAAGCAGAGATCGCCTCTGAGTAGACGATACGTGATAGAGTATAGGTGGAGTTTTTTTCGATGGTCAGCATAGGGCATCTGCTTTAGGCCTATGATTCTTTTATTGAGGTATTTCTGCAGCCTTTCCAGTTGTTGCAGATATCTTGAGAGGTACATACCAAATGGGGCGTTGTGTTCTATAATGGGTCTAATGAGGAACGAGTACAGTGGGACAATGACCTCCTTTTTTCTGGATGAAAAGCCCTTAGTGATGAGGTCTTAGTGATGAGGTGTGCCACATAGAAAGATTTCCTGACTGTTGTGGTGATGTGGTTATCAAAGTTGAGACCACTGTCCACCTGTGTCCCTAAGTCTCTTATCACACTTTTGGTGTTTAGTTTACTGCCACCTATGTGGTAATTCATGGGTACATGTTTTTTTTCCCAAAGGGGATAACTATACATTTCTTGGCATTGAGCTTGAGCCCATGGCTCTGGCGCCATGCATCTGTTTCTGTAAGGCCCTTTTGTAGAATATCCACATAATTAGGGGATTCAATAATGGCTCCCAGTTTGCAGTCATCTGCGAACTTTGTTAGCCAAAGTCCCTTAGTGTTGGCCTGTACTTCAGAGAAGTAGATGCCAAACAAGAGCGGTCCCAGGACTGAACCCTGAGGTACTCCACTTGTCACTTGTCTGGAGCTGGATATGGAGTATTTAATTTGATGTTTATGAAGTGCTTGGGCCTATCTGGACAAACTACTGAATGTGTATTTGGGTGAAGTGGTTCATTTGATCTTAGTAAAAGTGCTTCTTTTGGGATCATTGGGGGAAGTGTTCCATTTGATGACAGCTGACTGCTTATGGAGACATGGACAAACTACTCAAAGGAACATTTGGGGAAATGTTTCATCTGGTGTCAGTGAAGTGCTTGTGCAGGCAAGGACAAACTGCTAAATGGATCACTGGGGGAAATGTTTTCATTCGGCATCAAAGAAGTGCTAAAGCCTGCTTTAGATTGCTTATTGAGTATGCTATACCTGTGTCATGGGATTATGAATGAAAGCTGTGTTTTACTTAGCTTATGCTGGAGGATCAGAATCTTCATATTAGCTATATGCAAATTTATATGCAAAATAGCAGAGTCATGATGTAATCAACATTACCGCCCTGCATTACTTATGTCCCCGGTTCAGCTCTAAATGGCGACACTTTATCTGAATCTGTAACATCTGCCTGTGAATTGCGATGCTGCATTTGGTCTCACATCCAATGACATAATGTGCAGTGAAATTACTCTTCTTTACTTCCTGTTACTGTATTGTGTCTCCATGTGCCTGGCAGTTCATTGGTGGTACCCTGTTCAGGATAAGCTCCAAATCTACCATGCCTCTGCAGTGAGGCTAAGTCTGTAATTGAGGAAAAAAAGAGTGATTTTTAGTAGTGTGACATGTCTGACCACCTCTCAGTACATGAAGCATCACTGTTGGCTTGCACTATACTTTTTGTATTGTATTCACATGCAACATGATTTGGGAGAACTATAGGAAAAAAACAAAACTTTCTTAAATGAAAATAAATAGCTTCAGGTAAACTGAACGTCATGGACGTTAAGGTACTGGGGACATTTTTTATTTGAGTCTCACACTGGATTCATTATCCAGGCTTCTTATCCAATTCATAGGTAAGTACTAAGTGAGCAGTTTGGATAGGAGGAGATGAGATAACAATGGTGATGTATAACCAATCTACAGCAAATTCCCCAGGAATGGATGGTATTTCTGTGGAAGTTTGGAAGTTAGAAGGGAAAAAAACTGATAAAGATCTGGAAGGTTTTGTTTAACAGTATTTTAAGAGGAGAAGTACCAACATCCTGGAAGAAAGCAGTGGTAGTTGTGATACCTAAAGAGGGTAAAGATCCATCAGATCCAGCTTCATACAGGCCCATTTCAAAACTGAACCATGATAATAAAGTGTTTGTCTATAATGGCTAAATGAATGGCAAAAGTGATGCCGAAAACTGATAGATATAGATCAGTGTGGTTTTGTGGAGGGGGCAAACTTTTGACAACATTAACAGAACACTGATGATCCAGAGGGAAGCAGAATGCAATAAAATGTTGTTGGTGTTGATGCAGAGAAAGCATTTGACAGAGTAGGCTGTGACTTTAGGAGCAGAGCAATGGAAGCATTTTCATTACCTGATAAAATTACAAGGTTGATTATGAGGATTAGAAAAAAAAAATTTAACTTTATATTTCTGTTTGCTATTTGCATGTAATATATGATATGTCACTGCCTATGTTTGGAGCTTTTCTCCCCGGGCCTCTACTGAAAATGGACATATATTCAGTTGGACTAGCCCGGCCAACAAATGTAAAATAAATAAAAAATAAATAAATAAGATATGTGAGGGTTCGGAAGTGAAAACTAAAGTGAGCATAGAGTTCTGTCTGATAATCACTGCTTAAACAGAGGAACCAGGCAGGGGTGTCCCCTCACCCCTTTGCTATGTGCATTAGATTTAGAACCATTGGCAAAGAAAATAATGGACTCTGAAATTCAAGGATATAATTGGTAAGGTAGTCAAGAAACACTGAATTTTGCTCAGGACAAAATTAAAGGCAGTGATGCATAACAGAATGATGATACAGCTGCAGAGAGTAGCATCAGAAATTAACTGCAGGCATGCAATGCAAGGTATGAAAGCATCACTCATGGGACTCTCACTGTTTGAATGAACTGCAGACATGCAATGCAAGGTATGATAGCATCACTCCTGGGAATCTCACTGTTTGAATGAACTGCAGGCATGCAATGCAAGGTATGAAAGCATCACTCATGGGACTCTCACTGTTTGAATGAACTGCAGACATGCAATGCAAGGTATGAAAGCATCACTCATGGGACTCTCACTGTTTGAATAAACTGCAGACATGCAATGCAAGGTATGAAAACATCACTCTTGGGAATCTCACTGTTTGAAACTGTTGAAAAGCAAGTAGGAGTCAGTCAAGAGCATGTACTGAAGAAAATATTACATTTAGCTTTCATTATTTTACTGTAGTGATAAAAAAGAGAGGTACGTGACACAGCTCAAATAACGTGGCAGTGCTGTCATTTTGCTGTATAATCTCTCTGCCAGTACAGAAATTTGGATCGCAGCCTGTAGGACTAACAACTATATTAATGAAACAACAGGCTGCAGCTACACTTGGAAATGTAGAACTCAGCGTGAAAAAAATAATAGGTCAAGTGAAAGTAGAGAAAAAAGTACATAGTATGTCTATGGAGAATAGCACTACCAGACACATTATAAAGGACTTTCCTTCTCATTCTGATTGATTAAAACTGGACAGATTGTTAAAATACATAGAATCAAGAAACTGACAATGAACAAATCAAATAATTTAGCAAGATGCAATGCCTGTACTACAAAATGCATTCGATGTGGATTCCAAAGTAGGCACTAAATAACATGAAATGCAAGAAATGGAGAACTCCATGTACTAATGTTTGTGAGATGAATCACACGTGCTTTCTACAGAAGTAGCAGCATGTAATAAAATCAATTTAATACTATTGTTTGGCAAAGACAAAAGCCACTGACTAAGCTAATTAACATCTCAAAAAAGACCGAATAACTGCTTACTAATCCTTTCCACAGAAACTAAAAGTCAGGGGAAGGCAGGTCATAGGTTCATAGGTAGGTACTAGGCTATCAGCCTGGGGCCTATACAAGCCCAGCCAAAAAGGTACCCTGTCTTTTGCCACCCAAGAAAATTATTTTCCTTTGCCACTGTCGAGCAGAGCCACAGTGGTGATCCCCGGGGTGAATTTCCTATTTCCCATCCAATCATCAAGATTTTTCTTGAAGAGTGCTAATGAGGAGCTTTGTTTGATATAGATAGGTAGTTTATTCCAGAGTATGGGAAGTCTCTGGGACAGGAATCTATCCCTCCGGCATGTTCTGTTTAATGTGGTGACAAGGTTTAGGTCCCTAGAGCGTGTAGCTTGGAGGGATTGGGATTTCTTTAAGTGGAGCATGTCCAACAGCTCTGGGTTTGACATAGCTTTGTATGTTAGGCAGAGATCACCTCTGAGTAGGCAATATGCGACAGAGTAAAGCTGGAGTTTTTTGAGACGGTCTGTGTAGGGCATCTGTTTGAGGCCAGTAATCTTCTTTGTGAGGTATTTCTGCGGCCTTTCCAGTTGTTGTAGATGTCTTGTGAGGTACATACCAAAAGGGGCATTGTACTCTATAATGGGTCTAATGAGTGATGAGTAGAGGGGAACAATGGCCTTTTTTTCTGGATGAAAAACCTTTTGAGATGAGGTGTGCCACGTAGAAGGATTTCCTGACTACTGTGGCGATTTGATTATCAAAGGAGAGACTACTGTCCACCTGTGTCCCAATGTCTCTTATCACACTTTCAGTGTTAAGTATACTACCACCTATGTTGTAGTTCATGGGTACAGAGTTTTTACCAAAGGGGATGACAGTGCACTTTTTGGCACTGAGCTTGAGGCCATGGCTTTGACACCAGGCATCTGTCTCAGTGAGGCCCTTTTGTAGGATGTCCACATCGTTAGGAGTTTCGATTATGGTTCCTAGTTTGCAATCATCTGCGAACTTCATTAGCCAAAGACCTTCTGTGTTAGCCTGTACTTCATAGAAGTAGATACCAAACAGGAGAGGACCCAGGACTGAACCCTGTGGTATTCCACTTGTCACTGGTCTGAAGTCAGATTTGGAGTCTGCTATTTTCACAGTGTGGGTTCTGTCAGTGAGCCAGTTGGCAACCCATCTTGTGACATAGGGATTTATACCTAGTTTAGTGAGTTTATCTATAATTCCAGAGTGGGGGATGGTGTCAAAAGCCTTGACAAGATCTAGATAGGCTGTGTGAACTACCTTACCCTTGTCTACAGCTTTGGTGACTGCTTCAAAGAAGTCTATCAGGTTTAGGAGACATGATCTGCCTTTTACAAACCTGAACTGGGTGGGATCCAGAGTTTGGAGATTACCAATATCTTTGTTTACGTTCCATGGCCTTGCAGACCAGGCTCGTCAGGCTAATGGGGCAGTAGTTCCCGGGTCCGTGGTGGCTCCCCCCTTGTGGAGTGGGATAACTGTTGCTGTGCGCTATTCAGCAGGCACAAAGCCTGAGGTGAGGCTATGACTGAACATGGTACTTAGGTGGGGTGCCAGTTCATTCTGTAGTTCATGTAGAATGCAGCCTGGGATGTTGTCTGGCCCCATGGATGCTGTGTTCTTGGCTTTGGAGAGTGTGGTTTTTACTTGTGCAGCCGTGATTACAGGAACTTTGCATTCTTCCAGTATAGAGATGGGCTCTTTAGGGGGTGAGAGGGGGGGTAAATTTAGCACTGGGTGAGAGGGGGGGGTAAATGTAGCACTGAACCTATCTGCCAGGATATTGGCAATATCATTTGGGTCTGTATATTTAGTGCCATTGTGCTGTAACTCAAAGCAGATCTGAGTGTTGCCATTGAGATTCTTGACATAGCTATAGAATGCTTTGTGGTTGTCTTTAGAATCAGTTGGGATTTTGTTTTCGTAACTAGCTTTGGAGGATTTTATCAGGGATCGCAACTTCTTACTGAAGCTGACCAGGGAGCTCCTCCACTCATGGGATTTTACTTTCTTTTGCAAGAGTTTCTTCCTTCTGTTGTACAGTTTGTTTATGGCAGGGGACCACCAGATTGGCTTCCTTTTTTTGGAGGATAGCGTCTTGGTTCTGTTTGGGATAGCATGATCCATGCACTCATGTAAGTGCTTATAAAGTTCAATTGTGTAGGATTCAGTAGTCGTAACTGTATTGTCCATCTGCATGGGTGTCATGAAGTTCACCACTTCTGTCTTAAGAAGCATGAAGTTGGCTTTGGAGAAATTTTTTACCATGGTTTCCTTAATGGGGGGTGGAGGCAGGATGTGGATATCTAGGGTAATTAGCTTATGGTCGGAGCGGACCAATGAGGCGTTGACTTCAGGTGTGGAACACTGGTCACTCATATTGGTAATGACTAGATCCAGGATATTATTGCCCCTGGTGGGGGTGTGGATAAGTTGATCCAGGGCATTGGAGTTTATGAATTCCAGAAAGCATTGAGCGAAGGAGTTGGTACATGAGTAGTTTTCCCAGTTAATGGTCGGGTAGTTGAAATCGCTCATTATTAGGGTGTTTGGTTGAACCCTAATATTTTCCAGTACATCAAGAAAAGAGGAGTGGGAATCCTAGGGCATGGTGGGTGATCTGTAATTAAAAACATTAAAAACATTTAGAAGATATCTTTCTTTAAAAACAAGCCACAAGCTAAAATAATAAATGGCTCAACCTAAAAGGTGTTGTGAGTAGATCAGGAAAAGAAGGAGGACTATGATTAAATGGCTGAAACTTCCTGTAGGTAACCCTCCCCCTACCTTACACAGACAAGCCTCGAGCATGCTCAGAATTACATACTGCTCAAGGTAAACTTTGCAGAATGTAAACAAAGAAATGCTGGGGTTGTCCCTTTAAGCCTAACCACACCTCTTGTCAGTTGATTGTCCCTGTATCACTATGGGAACCCACAATACTTCCTTTGATCCATGCATGTTTTTGCACATGTTGTGTGAAGTTTACAATCACCAGTTTATTGGTACCAACTACACGTCCCAGATCATATGCTGCATGCTGTATACCCCCTCCCCATGGTAGAATGCCGGCTTTCTGCTTATCAGACCACTTCCTCCTTCTAGGATAGGAAAAATGCTCATTCTTCCTTTGCTACTTCAGTTACAGGATGGCTATTCGATCAACAGTTGGCCATGGAGCCTACGTTCTTCAGGAATAAATCAGTAAATCATACTACTCATCCTGCTCATGCAAATATGATATCAATATGCAAATGAGTTGCACAGTCAGTGTGAAAAACAGCAGCATGTATATATATATAGTAAATGCTTTTTTTAAGGGGATGAGTCTATAACTGAATCCTAGATTGGGAAGAGATCCCATGAAAATATTCATGTATTGCAATCTTCAGGATTTAGACAGCAGTCAGGGTAGAATGTTTTTCATATCGTTATATTTTGTAATATTACAGAATAGTACTATTTGGATGTCTTGCCATAAGATAAACCACTATGCTATTTATTTGTTTCACACAGAATGCCATTGACCTGTCTTCAGTCAGAGAGATGGATCAGTTTATACATGGGTAGGGAATCTGGGGCTTTGAGTCCATGCGTGATTACTTCTGTGGTGACTTACCTGTTGAGTAAGGGTGTGCAGTATAGTGCTGGACTATATAAGCTCTAAACGCATCACTCATGACTGATCATTGGGAGTCAACTGAGGGCTGCACTGCTGTTGATTGCACTGGGATGTGTGCGAGCAAGTGCTTTGTGTGTGTGTGTGTGCGTGTGTGTGTGTGTGTGTGTGTGTGTGTGTGTGTGTGTGTGTGTGTGTGTGTGTGTGTGTGTGTGTTTGTGTCTGTTGATATAAGTGTGTGTGTGTGTGTGTGTGTGTGTGTGTGTGTGTGTGTGTGTGTGTGTCTGCCTGTTGATACCACTGTTAAAATGTCAGTTTTTTGTGATATAAAAAATGAGACCACAATAAATCATTTCAGAACTTTTTCCACTTTTAATGTGACCTATAACCTGTGCAATTCAATTGAAAAACAAACAAATCTGTTAGGGGAAAAATATAAAAAATAAAAAACTTACAATAAGCTGGTCACATACGTTTGCACATCCTTAAACTAATACTTAGATGAAGCACCTTTTGATTTAATTACAGCATTCAGTCTTCTTGGGTAGGAGTCTATCAGCATGGTACATCTTGACTTGGCAATATTTGCCCACTCTTCCTTGCAAAAGTGCTACAACTCTGTCAGATTGCAAGGGCATCTCTTGTGCACAGCCCTCTTCAGGCCACCCTACATATTTTCTATTGGATTTAGGTCTGGGCTCTGGCTGGGTCATTCCAAAACTTTAATTTTCTTCTGTTGAAGCCATTCTTTTATTGATTTAGATGTATGCTTGGGGTCTTTGTCATGTTGAAAAGTGAAATTCCTCTCCATCTTCAGCTTTCTAGCAGATGCCTGAAGATTTGGGGCCAAAAATGACTGGTATTTGGAACTGTTCAGAAGAAAAGCAACCCCAAAGTATGATACTGCCATCACCATGCTTCACCGTGGGAATGGTGCTCTTTTGGTGATGTGAAGTGCTGGTTTTGCACCAAACGTACCTTTTGGAATTGTGGCAAAAAGTTCAACCTTGGTCTCACCAGATCATATTTTCCCACATGCTTTTGGGAGGCGATATATTGTTTTGCATATTTTAGCTGGGTCTATATGTTTTTCTGTGTAAGAAAAGGCTTCAGTCTTGCACCCCTACCCCATAGCCCAGACATATTGAGAATACGGGAGATTGTTGTCACATGGAGTACACAACCAGTACTTGCCAGAAATTCCTGCAGCTCCTTTAGTGTTGCTGTAGGTCTCTTGGCAACCTCCCTGACCAGTTTTCATCTTGTCTTTGCATCAATTTTGGAGGGACGTCCAGTTCTTTGCAACATCACTGTTGTCCCATATTTTCTCCACTTTTTGATGACTGTCTTCATTGTGTTCCATGGTATATCCAATGCTGTGGAATTTTTTTTTACCCTTCTCCTGACTGATACCTTTCAACAATGAGATCCCTTTGATGCTTTGTAAGCTGTCTGTGAACCATGGCTTTTTCTATAGCAGGCAACTGAGTAAATGTCAGGAAAATCCTATTAGGACAGCTGAAATTTATTTGGGGTTAATCGGAGTCTCTTTAATTGATTGATGGCAGGTGTGTACCTAAGAAGACTGAATGCTGTAGTTAAATAAAAAGATGGTTCAACAAAGTATTAGTTTAAGGGCGTGCACACTTATGCAACTAGCTTATCTTTTGTTTTTTATTTTTTATATTTTTCCCCTAACAGATTTGTTTGTTTTTCAATTGAATTTTACAGTTTATAGGTCACATTATATGTGGAAAAAGTTTTGAAATGATTTATTGTGGTCTCATTTTTTATATCACAAAAACCTGGCATTTTAACAGGGGTGTGTAAACTTTTTATATCCACTGTGTGTGTGTGTGTGTGTGTGTGTGTGTGTGTGTGTGTGTGTGTGTGTGTGTGTTTTGGGGAGATTATTCATAGATAACTCTTTGACTTGTGTAATTTGTCTAACTATTGTTATTTAAGATTAGTATTCTTCAGACTCTCCTACATGTATAGGAGTACATGCATGTGTGCACATGTGCGTATCTGTATATTTGAGTGATTACACTGTTGCTTGCCAATAAGTGGTAAGAGAGCACTTGGACAGTTGATTACTGTATGCAGATCTGTTGTTAATCTAAAACATAGAAAATCAGTTCAAATTCATGTATATAGCAGTGTATCTCCATATCAATAGCTTCTTGGCTTCCTATGAAAAAGTTTTAAAATTGCCCCAGAAATACTTATTATTTTAACCTTCACAAGCTCAACTACCTGCCTGCCACTTGCATCTCTGGAGACTCACTGTGATATCAAGACTGAACCAAAAGATACTACCATACTCACTGTTCCCTAAGTTAGCCTTAAATGTGGATAGTGTGCCTTTTTATCTCCTTAGACTGTGGTCTCAAGAGGTTTCTCTACTGTGGTCAGGAATACCACATGCTTTAACACTTTGAAGTCAGCTTACTGGGTCATCTAAGGCATAGGAATGCATGATTTTTCTTGACCTTGATTTACCTCTTTGCAAATAAACTGCCTGTTGTATCCATGTTATTGAACAATTTAGAGCAGCTGCATACATTACTGAACTACGTGAGTGCTTGACTGCATGCCGTAAAGTGCTTCTGCTAATGATAACAGATATAGTCTTGCTCTGTTTTTCAGCCTGCATTTTTAATATGGTATAGTTTGCCCCATTATTAGGATGTAGTTATGTTGTTCTTTCACTTTCTTAAATTCAGTGCAATCACACCATGAGCTGTCTGATTATAAACTGTCAAAACAATGTATGCTCTGCCGGACGGTAAATATATGTGACGCTTATGCCTTATGATTTCAGCATATTGTATTTTAACCTTTGGTCCACACTATGTCTGAAATTGGGCTGTTTGGTTCAGTCCACTTTCTGATATAACAAACAGATAAATGGAAATGTTTCCCAGTCACTGTAGCCCTTGCTAGCAATAAGCCAACCAAAGTAGAACAGCAAGCAGGAAACTTAAAACAGGCTAATGTAAGCTCTGGTAATCCTATGTAGTGCTTAAACACATACTTTTTTTAGAAACAGCACCAAAAGAACCCAAAACCACTAAATGAGCAATTTTATTAAAACACAACATTTCTTCTTGGAAGTAGTGTCAGTGCTGTGGATATCTTCTCAGCTAACTTAGCTTTCATTCTGATGTGTGGAAGTGCAGTGGTGTGGGGTGTAGTGAAGGTGTGGAACTGATTAGTAAATTCAGAGGGTACAGCTTTGATGAGCATTTCCTGAATGATTTCCCATTAAGTTGTATTGCTGTCCATCCACATTTACATTGGATATTTCAACTTGCCATCCTCTTTAGGGTATGTAATGTGAAATGTTAGTGCACCTCACCTATGCAGATCTTCATGTATTGCACAAAGCAAATATTCTTTCATTAAGTCTTCACATCAGTGGGGCTTATTCATTAGGTGTTGCATTTCCACAGTCTGCCTGCCATTTCTGCATTATGTACGCAGAGCCTTAGCATATTTACCCATACAGGAATCAATGAATCCTGAATTTCTGCATTTGAAATGTGACATTTATGCATTGTGTGTATTATAGCAATATATGGAAATAAAGATATAGAAATTACAAACAAATGTAAAAAATGAATATGCATTTTAACATCCTAACATAATGCACCACCAACTTACCCTTTGATACAAAAAAGAATATACTTTTCTGCTCTTATCACTATGAAGCCTTAAACAAACTTACATAGCCATCATTACCTAATTGCCTGTTTGCCCTACCAAATATCATTCTCAAGCTATAATACTCTAATACTACATGACAGATACTGGCTTGGTATACTCTCTCTCTGGGTTACTTTTCCCCAGAAACACCTCATGAGTGCAATTCAAATCATCCATTAAAAGGCAAAGTCATTCAGCATACATTTCCTATACAGCTAATCAATGGTATAAACTGCCTGTGAACATATTGTAAATGCCCCAAACAAGGTTCAAAGTGGCCATCTCACTTAGCAAGTCATCCAGACTCCTGTCTCCCCTCGCTGCCCTTAATGTCCTCTACTCAAGCCATTATGAGCCCTTTGTAATTCCAAAATCCCACCATCCCCACCCTTTTGTCTTCTACACATCAGCATGTTTGTGATCTTTCTGCTATCTTCCCTACCTCCTTCACTCATACTCTTCTTTCTCTGCCTTTTCTTACAGTAAGGCTTAGTGATCATCCACTGAATTCAGCCAAGATTCTGTCTTCCTTTTGCACCCTGATATGCTATATAGTTTCATAGGTTTGTAGGTGTTTACTAGTCTAATGACCATAAGGGCCATTTTAAGCCTAGCCTTGCATCCCAAATCTCTGACAAGTTCTGCTACCCTTGATAAGTGCAAGCAGGAGCCTGAGAGATGGACCATTCATAGGCTGCCTGTGTCCATTAGAAACATAGGTGCCAAACCAGGATGAATTTCCTGTTCTCCATCCAATTGCCCTAATTACACTTGAATTGGGTTAGGGAGAAACTCTGATTCACATGGATGGGGAGTCTTTCCCAGAGAAGTAGTCTCTAGGATGCATACCTGTCTCTCCAGCAGGTCCTATTTATATCATATGCAAGGTTTAAGTCTTTAGAATGGGTAATTCTGGTGCTGTTTGTTTTGCAGATATGCAGGAGGTCCATCAGAGTGGGGTCCAACAGTGCCTTGTATGTCAGGCATAGATCTCCCCTAAACAGCCTGTAGGAGACATAATACAGGGGTAGGACTTGAGGCAGTCTGCATAGGACATGTTACTTATGCTCTGTATTCTTTAAGTGAGGAACCTCTGTGGACATTTCATTGTTGGATATGCCTGGTTAGGTACATACCAAAGGGACATGTTTCTCAATGATAGGTCCGATGAATGATGAATACACTGGAGCAATGACTTCCTTGGACCTATATACCATACCTTTGTTTATAAGTTGTACAACATAGTATGATTTCCTCACTACTGTAGACATTTGATGGTCAAAGGCTAGATTACTGTCTATATGGAACCCACGTCCCTGACTACTGGGTCAACTGTAAGGGGTATGTTGTCAATATGATAGTAAGTAGGGGTGGATGACTTCTTGAAGGATGCTATTATGCATTTCTTAGCATTAAGTTTTAGTCCATGGCTCTAACACCAGTTACTTGTCTGTGCCAGGGCTTCCTGGAGCACATTTGTGTCAGTGGGGAATTCTATGACTGCTCCTGATTTGTAATTATCTAACATTGACCTTGAATTCAGAGAAGTAAATGCCAAAAAGGCGTGGTCCTTGGACCTTTCCCAGAGGGACGAACTCTGCTTGTGATTGGCCTCTTTGTAGAAGTAGACTCCCCAATTATAACTTCCTGGGTCCTTTTTGTGAACCAGCTGCTATCCACTGGGTAACATAAGGGTTTATACCTAACCTCTTAAGTTTGTCAACAATGCCTGAATGGAGTATTGTGTCAAATGTCTTGGCCAGGTCAAGATAGGTAGTGTGAACCATTTTGCCCTCATCCATTGCTTTGGTGACCTTTTCAAAGAAGTCCACAAGGTTGAGTAGGCATGACCAGCAGGTCAAATCGGGTTAGGTCCACTTTCTGGATGTTTCAAATGTCATTATTGATAATTTCCATGATAATTCTCTCCATGGCTTTGCATATGAGACTAATGAGACTTATGGGTCTGTAGTTTCCAGGGTCTGTAGATAGACTTCTTTGTGCAGAGGGATGACTGTTGCTGTTCTCCATTCATGAAGCATGAAGCTTGTTTGGAGGTTGTAGTTAAATAACAATTCCAGAGGGCCTAATAGGTCATGTTTCATGATATTTAGAGGGCATCCTGGGATATTGTCTGGGCCCATTAATGCAGTGTTCTAGCCTTAGAGGATCATTAAGGACCTGTTCTGTAGTGATAGCAGGTGGGAGTAATATTTTATGGTATTTCCTGAGGGAAGGTAGAGGGGGAGAAAGGGGTAAAGTTGGAGCTGAATTTGTTTGACAGTAGGCTTGCTATATATTCTGGTTCAGTATAGATGGCTCCATTAACAATGAGCTTGGCACACAATTGTGCATTGCATATGAGGTTGTGGACATAGCTAAAGAATGCCTTGTGGTTTTCCTTGGCCTGGAAGGTCAAATTTACCTTAAATCTGGCGTTGGTAGATTTTATTTGTCCTCTGATTTGTTTGTTTAGTTTGATGATAGTCTTTTCACCCTGCTGGGTGCTGCAACTCCGATTTTTTTGCCATGATTTTCTTCCTTCTGTTATACAGGCTACTGATGTGATTCCACCAGGATAGCTTGTTTTTTGAGTTAGTTCTGTACTTCTTCCTGGTGGGTACAGCTGCCTCTATGCAGCTATTAACATGCTTGTGTAGGGTTTCTGTGAAGAGTTCTGCATAGTCAGCAGTGTTCTTAGGGTTTATGAATGCTTGAAATTTTGCTGGGTTATCACTTAATAGTAGGAATAAAACACCCAAAACAGAACTGAAGTAAACCAACAAAATAGTAAAAAGAAATAAATCAGTGTCAGCTCGAGTTCCAGTAGAGACTGTTCTGATGATGTCTTTTTGGTTTTAAGATGAAAGCGCTTAACACTGTGTTTTTTTGTGTTTTTAATGGCTGTTTTATTAAAAGTCTCTACTGGAACTCGAGCTGACACTGAATTTTTTTCTTTTTACTTAATAGTAGGAAGTTAGCCTTAGAGTAGTTCCTGAATATTCCAGGGTTAGCTAGGATTCCAGGTTTTACTTTTATTTCAAAGTAGACCATTTTGTGGTATGACCTTATTAGAGAAGACATTGCATTAGGAGGTGTGCAGCACACTCCCATATTAGTGAGCAGCAGATCCAGTGTATTTGCACCCCTGGTTGATGTTTGGCAATCTGGTCTAGGGAGTTTGTGTTTAAAAAAATCCAACAATGTCTGTGCCTGTGCATTTGGTGTTGTATATGTTTCCCAGTTAATAGTGGGGTAATTAATGTTGCCTGTGGATATGGTATTGGGTTGGATGGTGAGTGTTTCCAATAAGTTTAAATATGTGTTATGGGTTTCCTGGGTCATAGAAAGGGACCTACAACTTGCTATAATGTATTTAGGACCTGGAGGTCATTTCAAGCCTAGCCATTATATCCTAATGTAATACCATAGATACTCAAGTCAAAACCCAGGATTGTATTTAGTAATGACTGCCCATGTCCAAGAGGGCTGTGGGCACTATCCCTGGTAAGAATTTATGGTGCCCCATCCACTTGTCCAGGTTCCTTTTGAACAGTGTCATTGAGGTGCTCTGTTTCACATGATTTGGTAGCATATTCCAAAAATGTGGCAGTCGTTGGGAGACAAATCCATCCCTCCAGCATGTCCTGTATAAGTCACAGGCCATATTTAGGTCCCTGGAATGGGTAGTTCTAGTCCCGTTTGATTTATGCATATGTAGGAAATTTATTAGGTTTGGGTCTGAGATTGCTCTGTAAGCCATGCATAAATCTCCCCTAAGAAGTCTATATAATACAGAGTATAGTGACAAGGACTTTAGTCAGTCTGTGTAGGTCACATGCTGGAGTCCCTTGATCTTCTTTGTTAGAAACCTCTGAGGTTTCTCCAATTGCTGCAGGTTCTTTGTATGGTACATGCCAAAAGGGGCGTTATACTCAATTATGGGTCTGATTAGTGATGAGTATAGAGGGGTTATAATATCCTTTGCTCTAGAGGTGATGCCTTTACTAATCAAGTGTGCTATGTAGAAAGCCTTCCTTACTACAGTAGACACATGGTGGTCAAAGTTAAGGCCACAGTCAATTTGTGATCCCAGATCCCTTACCACTTCATAGGTACTTAGGGTATTGTTGTTGATTTGATAGTGTGAAGGGACATTGTTTTTGCCAAAGGGAATAATGATGCATTTCTTTACATTCCATTTGAGACCATGACTAAGACACCAGTCGTTAGTCTGCATAAGAACCTCCTGAAGTATGTTGACATCATTTGTGGATTCAATAATTGTACCTAGTTTGCAGTCATCCATAAACCTTGTCAGCCACAACCCCTTAGTTATGACCTGAACTTCTGAGAAGTATATACCAAACAGTAGGGGGCCCAGCACTGACCCTGGGGCACCCCACTGGTGACAGGACTGCTGGTTGATATGCAGTCACTCACTCTGACAGTGTGTGTCCAATTTGTGAACCAGGTGGCAACCCATCTTATAACAAAGGGGTTTACATTCCATTTTCTAAGTTTATTGGTAATGCCTGAGTGTGGGAGTGTGTCGAAAGCCTTTGCCAAGTCAAGGTATGCTGTGTGCACAGATTTGCCCTCGTCAATGGCCCTGGACACATTTTCAAAGAAATCCACCTTGTTTAACAGGCAAGATCTGTCCTTGATGAAGCCGAATTGGGTTGGATCCAGGGTTTGGAGGTCACCTATGTCTTTATTAATGAGGTCCATTATGATACATTCCATGGCCTTACAGATGATGCAGGTCAGACTTTTGGGTCTATAATTCCCTAGGTCTGTTGCTAGGCCACCATTGTGGAGGGGAATAACTGTTGCTGTTCTCCATTCTGCAGGAATAAAGCCTGTGGTTAGGGTATGATTGAAAAGGGTACTTAATGGTGATGCTAGTTCATGTTTTAGCTTGTTTAGCAGACAGCCTGGTATGCTGTCTGGTCCCACACATGCCATGTATTTTGCCTTGGACAAGGTTTGAATGACCTGCTCTTCAGATATGTAGGGTGGAGGAGAAGTTGGGGCCAAGGTTTGTGATAAGTTTGGAGGGGATAAGGGAATGACATTTTCACCAAATCTATCCAGTGGCAGGTTTGCTATCTCTGCAAGGTCAGTGTGTGTGATACTGTTAGTCACAAGTTCATCACATGTTTGGGTCCTACCTTTTAGGCTATGTATGTAGCTGTAAAAGGCCTTATAGGTATCCTTGGCTGTGCTAGCTAGGTTTTTCTCAAAGATGCCCTTAGAGGATTTGAAATGTTGTCTTATTTGTCTGTTGAGGTACAGGAGGGTGCTTTTTCATTGTTGGGGCCTCATCTTGATTTTCTTGGACTGAAACTTTTTGCATTTGATGTAAAGTTTGTTGATGCTGGATGTCCACCAGGGCGGCTGTTTTTTAGTTGGGGCTCTGGCTTTGATTCTCTCTGGGACAGCCAAGTCTATACACTTATGTAAGTGATTCTACAGGGCTTTAATGTAAGCTTCGGTGTAGTTACCACTTCCAGCTGGGGGTGGGGCTTGGAATGCATTTATACATATCCCTAGGAGGGTATAGTTTGCCTTGGTGAAGTTTTTTAGTTTGACTTTGCCTCTGGTGTTATTGCCAGATCGAAGGTAACTGATTTGTGGTCAGATTTAACTAATGAGGGTCTGACAGTTGCAGCAGTGCATCTGTCTGACATGTTAATGAGGACTAGATCTAGTATGTTTGCTCCTCTTGTCGGGGTTTGAAGAATTTGTTCCAGGGCATTTGAGTTAACAAAGTCAAGGAACTTTTGGGCTAATGAGTTAGGGCTAGAGTAGGTTTCCCAGTTGATGGTGGCATAATTGAAATCCCCCTTAACCAGAATGTTCGGCAATATTTGGATTTACTCCAGTTTGGTCAAGTAGGCTTTGTGCACATCATGACTCATGGAGGAGGTTCTATAACTAGCTACGACTTGAATGGGGGGGTCTTACCCACAGTAACCTAACTTGGAGTAACTCTATGGAGTTGTCCAGTCTAACTACAATGGAGGTGAATTTATCTCTAATATAGATGGAAACACCATCTTCTTTGGTTCTCACATGTTCGTGTTACAGTCTGAAGGTGTGGAAGGCATTGTAGCCTTGCAAGGCCGGGGTACTGTCTGAGGCCTTGAACCAGGTTTCTGTGACTGCACAGACACCTACATCTTCCAGTGACAGAAATGTTTCCACAGTGTGCAATTTTTAGTTTAAGCGCCTAGCATTTAGCAGCATAATCCTTATTTTGTTATGACTGGCATATTTCATGCTGGAAAATTTGATTTCAAGACCTTGCTTAAAAAAGACACTATGAGGAGGCGAGAGCCTTTGCCAGCAGCCAAAAGCCTGGTGGTGCGGGGTGCAAACTGTCTCTGGCAAAGCAGTGAGGTTTGTTGACCATGACCTCCCAGGCTGACAGAAACTGGATCCCCTTTTTATGACATCAAAAGCATAGCCAATTACTGAAATCAATCATTTTTTATTTATACTGTGACATCATTCTAGGTGAGGATAGTATGCTGTTCAAGGCTAGGGACATACCTGCCTGGGACATATACTCAGAGAGCTCAATCATTTATCTCTTCATATAGTCCAGTGAGGTATGTCTCAGGCCATTCACTCCAACATGAACTATGACAGAGTCATAATGGTACTTGTTGCTGAGAAACTTGAGTGCATGCGTGATCTGACATCTGGCACAGGACAGGCAGCTGATCGTGACCTTCTCTTTGTCCAGCCTGGTGAGTGGGACCTCTCTCTGTGTGTGTCACTATGGAGTCTCCAATGACAAGAAAATTTGGTTTATGAGTGTTATACCTTATGGGCTTGGTAGGTGAGACACTGGTGTTGCTATGTGTCATGGGTGCTGTGGGAACTGTGTTAGTTGTAGCAGTCTTGTGTTTTGGAGGTCTCTGGTGTTTCGGTAAGTTTTTGAGCGAACCTCCATGTATGTTGATTTATGTGTTTGATGCATACTATGTGTAAGAGTAGTGGTACTATGTGCATAGGTAGTGGTGGGTGGGTTGACATCCTCTTTGTGGTTACTGATTTGAGTGCAACAGAGCAGGGATTCAAGATTTGTGGTGTAGATACATCTCTCACACTCTGTACTAGAGTGAGTTATTAGTAGATGGCTGTTAGTGTACATGAGGCAATTGCTTTGCTACACTGCCTCAAGAGACCCAAGTCAACAAGGTTGACAGGAGAAACAAGGGTAGTCCAACTCTCCACAGCACTAGGTTGAAGAACTGTATCACAAGGGGGGAGGGGGTTAAGACTGAAGGTGCTCAGTAGATGGATATTTCTGCCAGGGTTTGTTTTGCTGGGGTTTTAATAAGTCACAGCTCACTAGCAGTATTTCTTAGATCGGAAAAGTACTAAAGATGATGACTACACTAATGTGCTTCAGCTATATCTAAGGGAAAAATTGTCAAAGTTATCTATCCGGCTATGGCGCATAATTGCGCATCAGTGTGCAGTGCTGCACGATGAGCAAACAAGCAGAAACCTGCTCAAATGCTTATCACAGCTCCACTGATACACTGTCTTCCTTCAGATGGGACCTGGATAATTGGATGGGAATTTATAAATTCACCCTGGGATTGACTGGTCTAGCTCCTTGTGAAGGGAAGTGCAGTCTATGGTCGGAACTGGCAAGGTGTAATGGTCACAAGATGCAGTAGCCTTGAACTGTCTATGATTCCTGTACAATGGATCTAAACCTGCATACTAGTCACGATTGTATATTTACATTCATTTTTCATTTTACCAATGTGAACAGCAAGTTTATTATCATTCATTTCTTTACTCAGTGTCTAAAGTAATGTCATATAATCCTGTCCGTAATAATTGTAACAATATGCTTACAACACTGCTGCTCTTACTTTTGCTTATATCAGCATCAGAATGGACGTGCTGACGTTCAAAGTAAATCTGACATGACGTAAACACTGTATATACCTATTTATTAAACTCTTGTTTACTGTTAACTGGCATAACACTCAACCTGTCAGCGCAAGAAATCTGGGCAAAGCCAGAAATAATGGTGGTACAAAGGGTCAAAAATAGGGATACATTTTAAATATTGCTCATATAAACTTAGAAAGTTGCAAGAATAACAGATTTTGCATTGTTATGTATTTTCAAAATGATATGAAGTCTGAAAATCAAATGTCTGTTACTATTTACTATTATTTAGTGACTTCAATCTTCATTGATTTGTCAGAAAACTATAATTTTTATGAGGAAAACACCAAAAATATGAGGCAAAAACCTGGACATTTTGCGAATGTCCGGACAGATGAGAGGTATGTTGACACAGCTATCTTCTTCATTGCTGTAGTACTCCCTGCATATTCCTATGTATATAATATTTTTCATGTCTGACATTTATACATAAATAAATGAACAAATAGATAAAACAGTATTGATTGATTTTATGAATAAAATCTTCCTTATATTTTGAATATTTCATGTTTGTTTTTTTCACTAAACCAAAAAAAGTATTATGGTCAACAAGAAATCAAAACCAGATAGACTGGAAATATTCAACATGTAGATTGTGATAATTTTTCAGACATTTATTCATTTTCTCATGATGATTTTGTAGAACTCTTTTGGACCAATCTCCATAAACTGTTACCAAATTTGGCTTACTGATTGAAGCTGACTGTTTTGGCTGTGCATGTGAGCTGGTATTTTCCTATTTATTTGAGCTATTTCCCTGTTTATTTCAAAGATGTACACTTTCTTGTTGCTCCTTTAATTCTGTCAGCATATGCCGTGCAACTATTATGTAAGAAAAATGCTAAGATCCCAGCCATACATCCTAATTCAATGATGGTTAATTTGGATTTAAAGTCCAAAGTGCAGCATTTAGGGTGTTTATAGACGATTACAAAAGTTCACAGCGTGCTCTTGCACTGAATGCTACACACCTAGTAAGTAGTGATTTATGGAAGCATGTTGCACTATGGAACAATGGCCCAAAAAGTGTGCAGAAAAAGGGGTATGATAATGACAGTGTAAGTACATACCACTGAGGATGCATAGTCTAATGGGGGTATAATGACATGCAAATTTGGATAGAAGACCTCAAGTCATAATTCATAGTCACTACGTATAAAATGGTGCAGGCAGTTGTTTCTGAGGATAAAGGTAAATATCATGCCAACATATAGTCGAGTTGCAAGCAGATATGTTGGCAGCAGCAGTGATATGTGTTAATCAGCATTTGCTAGGCTCAAGTGGTAGTCACCATGATGCATGATGGGGCACAAAAGAAAAAGGTACCAGCAAGAGACTACTTAGATTCATAGATTCATAGGTTAGTACTAAGCTAACTGCCCTTGTGAGCCATTGTAACCCTGCACCTTGTGTTTGTAAGGCAAACACCTTAACCATTAGGCCACCCTCCCAATCCCACAAGCTTACAGACCAACAGGTTTAGGACTGGCTGCATGTGGACAGAGACATTATATGGGTGTTGGTTGACTTGTATTGTTCATAGACTGTAACTGGAGGAATGCATGGACTACCTCTAACTACAGGTAGCAAAGTTAAGTGTAGCACTTACCATATTAATTACAGGGACTTTTCAGAGACAGACTGGAGACATTTTGGATGGATCACAGGTATCAGCCTGTACAATACTCAAGATGTTCACTGATACTTTGCTTTTACAGTGGATTAGCACATATGCCAACACACTGGTGGAAACTGCCACCACCATGCATGGTTCCTGTGACATCACCTGCCTCCCCAAAATGCCGAGAGCCATAGATTCCAACTATGTGGCAATAAAGACCCCATGCCCATTGACACTATTACATTTCTTCGGAGGACTATCATTCCATGAACTGCCAGGTAAGTTTTTGACACACTGGGGCGAATAACTCTTGTTTGCACAGCTCCCTGGCAGTGTCCATGATTCCCACAAATGATATACAAGTCATATTTGTCACTGCTACCTGCATAGTGATATCATGCAGGGCTACCTAGTAGGCAAGTGCAGGCATCACTACATATCCACAGTCACATGCATAACAGGTGCACAACACTAAATTCCCCAGTCTCTCCCTCCTGTCCCTAATGCATCACAGCTGATGCAGGATGCCCCTGAAGCCCTAGTTGATGATGCCCATACAAATCCCATAAGTTGTGGCTGAAAAGGAGCATGGTATTATCCACGCTGAAACCAAATATGTGGTAGAGCATGTGTCCAGCCTGCAGGAGTCCCAGTTTCACTGCCTGGACATGTCAGAGGGGATGCTGCAGTATAACTACAGCTTTCCAGATATTTGTAGCACACTACATGCTACAAATTATGAAACACTATCATCAGGTAGTTCAGCAAACAATCATAGGACCCTCCAACAGGCAGTAGCAGAACCATTTGAGACCACCATCACATCCATTAGCAGCAACACAGATGGCAGCAGACTTCTCAGCAGCAGATGCACTACAGTGCTTCAGATTATCTTGTGCAAGGTATATGACAGTACAGTGAAACTGGCAATAACTACTCCATCTCTATGAGCCCTGACATATGCATAGTGGCAGTACAATGCCATGCAGAGCAAAATGATGCATGCAACATTATCTAATAGCTATGTTGGGCAGTACATGGTCGAATCACTCTGTGCATCAGACACATAGAAGGAGAGGTGGTGATATGGTCACAGCAATCATCATTTGCACAGGTGTCTAGGGACACATGGTCACATAGCACTTAACACTATTAGTCTATGAGGGATCACAGGTTAAAAGAGGTGGAGATGGAGGTTATTGGACAAGGTTGCCTCTATGTCACATATGACAGAGTGGGGGGCTACAATATCACTGTGCAATGGGGTAATTTTGAAGGTGGCACTATAGGACTATGCAACATTACCCTGGCACCACGAAGCCAGTGTAGATTCAGATGCACCAGGAACATGAATGTAACAGTAGTGGTAGAACAGGGCCTATACGGTGGATGGATATGAAGCTGCTCTCCCTGATTGACCATGTGGTGTGACTATTCATGTCATTGGTTTGGGTAATGTGGAATCACAACTGTGGCAGGTGTGGACTTTGTACCCTGCAATTGTCATCCAATACAAGGTATACAGTTTTCACCTGCCATAGTGTATACTTTGCAATGGTCATCCAATGTGTCCACCATGGGTACATACATGTCCACAGCCACAGGTGAAGTGCAGGGCACTGATGATGGCACTAGCTAAAATTCTCACAGAGGCAACTGTGGCAGCAATGTATACCTGCACTGAGTACACAAGGTATAGCATTAGCTCAAGAATCCAGTGTCTCCTGAAGGCCACACATATGCCAGGCATTTCTATTTCTGTCTGCATAGCTGCATATTAAGTTCAAATTGCAACCCCGCACATCTGTTGTTTAAAGATGATAGTTACGTACATGCTAGGCGCTAGGTCGGATAGTGGTTGATGCCATGTTGCAACACTGGCCCACTGTACAGTGAAGATCTCTATATCAGATGCCGTGCCCTCATCCATCCTTGCTGGACCACCATTAGAAGTGGCTGTGGCATCAATGATAGTGGAGACACCCAGGACTCTGTAGGCAGTAAACCACACTGTGCAGTTTATTGTGTGTGTTGGGGATGTCACAGTGCCATGCCAGTCAGTGGATATAGGCCAACTCAAGAATGAGACAGACATGCCAATATCATCTGAGACTGTAACTTGTTGTGTATGTTAGCTTTATTCTCATTCTCTGGCAGGGGACTGGCCTCAGGTCATTGTTGTGGCCGAGTTTCTACAGATGTCATGGTGCCAAACGTGTGCCCTGTGGATGCAAATACATAACAAGAATGTGTGATGGTAGCCATCCAACAAGCCCCATGTCTTGTATGCTACTCACAGCTGAATTCCCACAACCAAATATGAAACACCTAACTGTGACAGAGGTGTCGTATGTCTGTATTCCTGATATACCTATGAAGGGAAGATGCAGTGGTTAATGCAACCACTGTTTTGTGGGTAGACTCACAGCTGCAATATACCTGCTGCATATGTACCAGGCTGGTTTCCTTGAGAGATGCGTCACATATGGTCACTCCTGGAATCAATGTTGATATCTCCAGGTATGATAGTTGTCCTCTCAGCATCACCATGACAATATGCCAGAAATTATTCTTTCTTAGTATGTTAGAGCTTGATGGTGGGACACCCTTTGTCACCACCATTTCCACCCCTAAGTTGGGTGCTTTCTTTGAGGAAATTTGTATCATGTTGATTACACCCTTCTTACACTGATACATGGTCCATTTCCTCCCACCCACAGCGCTGACATCTTTCACCAATGTTTTCTACTCATGATCATGTACAAGATGGTGGCATCTCCTCTCCTGAACAGCCATTGTCCATGTATCCTGAGTGCCTGCTGTAAGATGCCTTTCTTTGCAGGGCTAAACCTGTCCAACTTATGTCATCTGTTATCTTAGGAAGAAAATGCACATTTAGGAGGACAGAACAACTTAGATTGGAAAGGCATATTTGAGTCCACAAAGCTTGCTATGTCACAGCAAAAGTAGGCTAGTGCATTAGAAAATAACTGATTACTCAGGATAGGTACACTGTAGGGGGGGGTCTCAAATGTTGTGTAGACTAAGACTATATGACTAGGGGGGATGTCTATCCTGTGTCAGTGGACTGCTATCCCATGCTAGATTTGTATTTCACTAGGTGCATGAGTGCAGGAAGGTGCAGCTGGTGGTGTTACAGATGCTAATGTTGCCTAGTTGTGGAGGGGATGGATGACCTGTGCCAAAAAGTTGCCATTCCATCCTAGGTATATATGAGAACAGCTGTATGACTCTAGTAGGGTAGAGTTGTTGCTACCTGTTATAGTATAAATAAATCTGGCCACTAATCTTAACCTAGTAACCACTCAATTACAGGGCACATTCAAAAGGGAGATACTTACATGTGTTTGATACTGCACATACATCTTTTTCACACTAATGCTGACTTCTGTGCACCTCTTGGGGACAGTCTCCTGTGCTGGCAGAATGAGATCCAAGCTGCTGAAATAAGTCTGCTGCTCCTGTTTCCTTGATGTATGTTTGGTGTTCAAAGTGGTAGATCACCTATAACCATAAGTAGTAAGTACTAAGTTGCACCTTAGCATTGCTAATGAAGCTATATTCTGCCTTTGCCTATGAATTGTGTTTTGCAGAAGAGCATTGGTGACATAAGGCATGCATATATCTGTATGTTACTAATGTGACATGCATGCATGCATGCTCATTCATGCAAGCTGCCTGTGTATATGCATTGTGCATCTATGAGGCTAGGGTGTGCTATCCATGATTCAGAGTCCAGTGTAAGGTGTAATTCTCTTGTCATCATTTAACTTTGCTATATATTCATGGATATGGCAGCCAGTGCTATTGCCTCATGCAGAACACCTGCCTGGTGTACAAAGAAAAGCTAAAATATGTTCTCTGTCCTGCACAGCCAGTTCTGGATATGGCTGTTGAAACCCTATGTATGTCCTTTTTGAAAGGTAGTTGCCTAGTATAACTTGGTAGCACTGTTGTCCAGGGTGACTGGCATCTCACATACTGGTGAACAGTGCAGGAACCTGTCCGATGAACTGCCTCACTGTCATTGTGGAGATCGCCATTCATTAGAAGCAGAAGTTAGTCAAAGATGCTCTGAATAGTATAGTATTTACCATGAATCCTGTGTGTATAATGCATTTAATAAATTTTTTGCTGTTTATAACAGATGTCTTACTAATTGTCTCTTGTTATCTAATATGGCAAATCCCAGGATAGTCCAGGATGGCTGTTGTGGGTGATAGTATGTCTACTGTGTATCCTGTTGAAAGCAGTACTTGTGTTGTGACACTGTGTTGTTTTGCTGGCCCATGTAAAGGGCTGGTTGTGACCCTAGGGCATAATGGGCACTATTCCATGTCTCTGCATCATTGCGTAGAGGTGTATTTATTATAGTTGTGTCTGCTTCACCTGAAATAACAGCATATATGTAGCTGCCTATGATCACTTATAAATAAGTGTGGTAGTGTGGACTACTGTCTTGCAAAAAAGGAAACCTGCCTACTTGTGGCTTCTTTGCATGTGCACTTCCTGGTCTAGTTCTATGTTGAGATATGACTCATTTAAAGCTTCTGCTTGCGTGCAAATCTGTGTAGAGCTGCACTGTTGCATTGCCATTTGAATATCCTCACACATATATGTTAAATGATGACTTGTCTATCCTATTTGACTTTCAGCACAGGCAGAGTATACAAGGAATGCATTCAGTTTCTATAGGAGGCAGCAGAGATGCCAGGCATAGTGGGGTTAGTGGCGTTATGCCCTTCCTGGCTTATATTTACAGTGTCATCTCTGGATCATCCTCATTAATGTCTGTTTTCACTACAAGTCTCCATGGTCTACTTGAGCCACTGTAACTTCAGCTGTAGCCTGTTTCTGCCATTACTAAGGCTGTGGCTGAGGATAATGTGTGGGGTAGGAATGCCCAGTGTAGTGAGGGTTCTGACTAATCCCACTCAGGTAGTCCACCCCAGTCACTGGCCCTGGTTGTGACATACCTATAGCATTTAATGCAGGCTATTGCTGACAGAGTCATGAACTGCTGGCTTGCTGTACACAACCCATCATGCAGCATGTAGGTGATTCACTGGATCTGCTGGCCAGTGCTGTCAGATCACCAAGGATGGGATCATCCCTTGCCACTGGCTACTGAGGTCCATGAGCACCACTGAGTGGGTCCTTCTAATTTCCTCCTAGGCTGGTCAGCAGCTGACAGTCTGTCTGTACACCATTCTATCTCCAGACATTTGTCAACCTTTTTTTTCTGTGTATGCTTTCCAGTGTTTCCCTTCCTTGCATATCTACATCTGCCCTGTTTGACTGTGACTTGCATGAATGTCTGTGTGCCCTTGCTGCCTGCACTCACTCTCTATTCCTACCCATCTCTTCCTTTCACCCCCTCTCTTCTTCCTTTCCCTATATATATCTAACCTTGGAATTTGTATAACTTGTTAAGTATGCAACCACTGTATTTATTGTATCTGTAATCTTAACGGCTTATTTTGGAGCTTTTCTCCCCAGGCCTCCGCTGAAAATGGACATGAATCCAGTTGGACTGTCCCGGTCAACAAATGTAAAATAATTAAATAAATAAATATGTGTAAAATGGGTCCATTACCCACAAAAAATCTTCTCCCCAACCTGCTTTATCTTACACTGTCCCTGATGTGTGTTACTCTCTTGCTAGATCCCTTTTCTTGCTTTCTTGTACTCCCATTTCCTGTAGCTTACTGTGCACGTTCCCTACTCTTTAGCATCTACATTGCAGTTTATCATTTGGTAAAAGTGCTGGTATAGGTGAGAGCTCTTGCTACTGGCTGTATTTTCTTATTCATGCTCTCATGAGTCCAGATCAATCTGCTATAAGATTGCAACATTGCCTTTCTTCATAGACCCTCAACTATACCACTCTGCTTCACTTATAACATTTCTCCTTTGCATTAGCTATCTTATTTAAATACAGCAGTCTGCCCACTCACTCTATTTCCAACTCTCTTTATTCATGTCTGTTTAGCAGTACTATGTTATGTGCCTATGCCGTGTTAGCTCTGCTCCATGTTAATACACTAGACTCCTGTCCATTATAGGCTGAACAAATCAGCAATGAGTCTTAATTACCAGCTTGTTCCTATGCATTGGCAACCCATGTTGTATTAGCTTACTTATAGCTGCAACAAGGAGTTTATGAATAAAATTATTATTATGAGGTAGTACAGAAAAATGTATTTAACATGTCCCATTTAAGTGGAAATAATTGACTTTAATCCTAATGACAATGTGAAATGTGTTATTTTACAAGAAATGTGTTTTCTGTGGTGAATTTATAGAATTTTTGAAAGAGATTTGGCAAAATCAGCTATGAGTTTGTCCTTACCTTTATGAAATACATCCACAAATATACTAGATTCTGATTCTCCTAGGTAATTTTTAGCCTTCACTGTGAGGTTGTAGTTTTCCTGAGTGCTGTTGATTACCCATTTACACCGATAGCTGGAACTACTTTCTCTGGACTCAGTGCAGGGTGAATATTTTCCGGAGAACCTTGGAAATGGTAAGGCTTATGTCAATATCATTATAGTCAAGGAATTCATTGCTATCACTCATAACAAATTACCAAAATGGCAATATAAATAATGTGCAAGATACAGAATGCTAAAAACAGCCTATACTTTAAAATGAAAGTGATAAAGGCACTGTGATATCATGCAACATTCAGGATGAAAACATAGCTGCCATCCTTATGCTGTTTGATACTGTATTCTTCTGAATTCTGTAGAAAAGATTAATCTTAGGACAGAAATGACAAGAAAGCATTTGTATTTCAGAATAATATTGCTTGTATAACACAAATGCAAAAATATCAAATATCAAATTAAAGCCGCACTGAATGCTGTACGCATATTTTCCAGACTGCTGTCACTTACTTTAGACTTCCTCCAGTGCCAGCTCCCTGAAAATTTCCATCATCGATACTTTCTGCACTTCTGATGCCCCATTCTCCATGTTACCTGTGCCCTACTGGGCACATCTTACACATTGAGGTCTACAAATTCTTCATGTGTAAGTTCTAGTGAGTACAAATCACTATGCACCCCCAAGTGGGCTGGTAGTAGGTCAAGCATCCATCCTACTGTTGCCTATAGTCAGCTTTTCCTGAAGCATTGTCTCCATCTGACATGCTAGGTTGATGTCACAACATGGGTGTGCAATGATGCTGTAAGAGGAATTGTTTTCAGCTATGTTGTGATACTTCCTTCATATAACCCCACCCATTTACACTGCAGGATAGGGTCTCAGCACAGCACTATTATCACCACTGGTACTCTGCATCATCTGTGCGCCCCCCCCAGCTTCTCCTCATTATCTGATTGGCTTACCCAGATGGGGTACATCCACAGGGGAGCCAGAAAAGTATTGACTATGACCATGAGAATGTCCACTCTCAGGAAAGGTGGCAACCACAGACAGTGTAGAAAGCAAGGCTGTCTTCAGAATAGTGTGTGCATCTGTGTAAGACTGGTGTGTGTGTGTGTGTGTGTGTGTGTGTGTGTGTGTGTGTGTGTGTGTGTGTGTGTGTGTGTGTGTGACCCTGCAAAGTGTCATGGAGACCAGTTGACAACATCCTCATGCCTCTGCCAATGGCTGTTATATGGACCAAGACTGCTGTCAACAAGCATGTATGTTCCAAGTCTCTATATATCATGTCAGTCTGCATGCATTGCAGGATGTTCTGTAATCCCTGAATGGTTGGACATCCTCAAACAGGCCGGCAGATTCAACATCTCTGGCACAATGTGTTGTTAGGTGCTTAGGTCACTGACTTGCACTTGCTCTGATTGATGCCAATAGTGACAGCCATATCTGTGAATGTCCCAGAGGAATGGCAGTGATGGCCATCCACATTTCTCTCCTGCATGCTGAGTGCATGTACCACAAAGGCATAGTGACCATCTAATGCTATCTGTGGAGATGATGCCTGTGTAGCTTGCGTGAGACCAACATAGATGGGACATCTACCACTGAACATAGAGAATACTGGAGATTCATCTCACTCCTCCATCATTATCTCAACTGTAGGTGACATGCATGTGCCCTCCAATATTATCATTCCTGACAATGTCACTGAATCATTACACTGTGCCGCATGCATGGTACCATTATTGTCAGCCACTGGTGACCTGCTGACATCAGGCATATTCTAATCAGTTGTGTTGGAGCCTGTCTCACTGGCATGTGTAAATATATACAGATAACATACCTGTGGCAATGCTGGATCTTATATGTGGCTCCCACCATATTGTGGCACACAGGCTACTACATGCCAATTGCTTTTAAAGCCTATGGAAATATATGTACCTTTTGGTGTAGGTTGTCACTCTTGTAGCTGCAATATTACTGGATGACAGATTTGCATATGTGTTTATCTGAGTAAACCATTCACAGTTGTAAGCCAATGTATTATAGTAATGGCATAAGCTACTGCTAACCCATTGCATACCCTACAGACACTTGGGCAGCTGTCTCCATCCCAACTCTCATATCCAAGCTAGTTCCAAGGATAAGTATTTTCTCATCCTCCCCGGTGAGGGATCCCAAAAATTCCTCCATCTCTGTAGGATGCCTCTGCTCTGGTTGCCCACCTACAGTAGTTAACCTGTTTCTGACAATTTCTTGTACCTTGGCATTGATCGTAGCTGTTATGTCCACCCACTGCATTGGTGTCCTGCATCAGTACCTGCTATGATTAGTTCTTGAAGGCCCCCCTTATGTGTTGCTACTTCCCCTGTCCATATTTGTGTGTGTCATATATTTGTTTTTTCTGCCCCTGCTTTTCCCCATACCCTCATTTCTACCAACACATTTTATTTGCTACCTTCACCCTCTTCCTTGCTTAATAAAATGAGACACGGGTGTCTGTACTACTAAATACCTTCTTTCCTCACTTCTGTTTCCCTTTGTGTTTCCCTTCTGTGCATTTCTGTACTTTTTCTCCCCAATTTCAGTCTGAACTATCTTTCCGTTTCCTACCTATTTATATGCGATAATGATTCAGCACTTTGATGTAGAGCCTTTGCATGGGTTGTCATTATTGCCTATGTCAGGGATATTGGGCATGTTGATGTGTACGTGAACATGCATAGTAGTGGGAATGCCACCTGGCTGATGCTTTCTTTTCAGTCTTGTGAATGGCCATAGCCCCAGTCATTCCAGCAGTGTGACTAATGCTGTTATAGTGACTGTGAAGTTTCATTATACAGCCCTGTTCTTGATATGACAGCTGGCATTCATGCTTTCCTAAAAGTTGCTTGACTCCATTGTGCCAAATTTGCTGCATTGTTTACTGCCACATTTGAATACCCTTCTGTACTTAAGTAACTTTGGTGCCATTCACTGAGCTGAAGAAGGAGTTTATGAACTCACTTATCTAGCATAGCAATTGGAGTTTTCTAAAAAATCTTCTAGACTGGACAGACAATAATCAAACCTAATTTGCATTCCTTCATTAGAATTAACAGAAAAGTCCCACAATGCACTGTTTTTTTACATATGCCCCCAGATTTACTATTCCTCCGTGCATGACTAGCTTAGTCCTGCACGGAGGCGGCCGTTTAAGAGAAGGATGGTAGCGCACCATGCATATTAATGAGGCGCACTGCCTGAGCTCCTATTCTTACATGGAGCATGTAAGAGTGCAGGGGGGCATGTCTGAGAGCAGAGCTCTCAGTGTATATATGCCCCCACAATGAAGAACAGCAGAAAGGGCTAAGAAATGAGCAAGACCGCTCATAGGTGTCCACATATCCCCACCGACAGTTCCCCTCGTGTACAACAGCAAGTATACATACATAAAATGAACAAACCTTTTTTTTTTTAATAATCCGATTAAAGCTAACCGTAGGTGCACAGGTGTGCCCATCGCTTAGCTACGGTTAATGTAGCTTAAATGGCTGAAGAGGATAACAAGGAAGATATATGCAAATGAAGCAGCATAGCAATAGTGTAGTGGGCAGGGCATTTGCCTTACAAGCAGGCATTCCAGGTTCGAGTTCCACTGCAGCACATTTCATTTTCCATGGCAAAGCATGTTATGACTAATATTTATGTTGCATAACCCACTAAATAACATATACTTATGAAATGGAGTACTGCAGTAAATGCACATGTGAGGTGTCAGTATCATAATGAATAAAACACTAGTAAGCAGGTTTAAGCACCAATAAGCAGTAGTAAGCATATTTAAGCACTAGTAAGTGGGTTTAAGCCTGTTTGCATGGGAGTAAGCAATGCACACACAGGTTAAGCAATTTTGAAGCTAACTCTCTGTAAGCATATGTAACTGGAAGTTAGCATTGCTTACCCTTGCACAAACCCACGCAAACCTGCTTACAAATGCTCAAAAGTGCCCTAATCACTCTGTATCCAATGGCCCTTGCTCTGCCCATCAACAAAATAAACAGCCTTGCAGGTCTTCAACCCAGGACCCTATACACTATAGTCACAGTAGTTAACCACCAAGCCATCACAGAAGTACAAAAGACTGAGGTATTAGCAAACAAGTCTTCACCATAGTAAAATCAAACTGAACCTGTGAATGGAATCAGAATACAGACATATATGCCTTAACCAACTACATAACATAAATATGTGAACTGGAGTACAGCAGTAAGCCCAGAAATCAGGTGTAATTGTAATAGAGTGTTGAAGTCCCCAATAAAACACAAGGACCCCATACAGTGTACGTACACATGAATCATGGATGCCAGGCATACATATAAGGTGTAATGAATAATAAATCAATGCTAAAAAGGAAATATAATGCAAAGTCTAATGTAAGCAATGCTAAGCATTGCACAGGGCAGCTTAGGAGGTGTAAGCAATGTGTAGGCTGGCTAACTCAAGTGTGCCCAGAGGTACACCCCTTTAAACTATGCCAACCCTAGGTAAGCAGGTTTGCCCATAGCTTAGCCTTTTCAAAACTGGCCAATCACGGAAAAGTGCGGGAAATCATCCCTACTTAAACCCAAGAGGTGGGAATACATCTCATAACTGGTTGTAGCTTCCCCTTGCAGGCACCATGTCAGGAAGGGGAGAAGGCGTGTGCTTTTGGGCGCAGCACTGGTGCATCCAGGAGTCCAGAGTCATGGCAGGACTCCTTGTCAAAAACCATGATCAGAGATTGCTGCAGGGCTAGTACCAGGGCTCCCAATATAAGGCGGAGGCCTGGGACCGTCTCGCCCATGACCTCACCAGTGCCACTGGGATACCCCAAACTGGTGAGCAGGTCAGGCATCACTATGCCGACCTGAAGCGGCATAAGGGGGACCTCTTGGACCAGTGGATCCAAGAGGCTAGAGAGGAAGCGGATGTCCCAGCTGTGTATAAGTATCGCCCCACTATGTGTGTAATAATTGCCAGCTCATGTATATCATGGATAGGTATGGCTAAATATTCCTCTTATGTCCCTTACAGCTGCAATGGAGCGGGCCGCAAACCAGGAGGCCCACGTCAGTCACCTGGCGTGGTTGCGACGTGAGGCAGGTCGGTAATACTGACTTTTAATACAGTAAAACTAAAAGTACTAGTAAATTAGTTGGCTGTATAAAACTTGTATTGTTCAAGGCAAGTACTGGATACACCAGAGAATATGGCAGGAAGAGTCTCATGTAGTTTGTATGTAAATAAAGCGTAATAGTCTGACAATAAAGTTCTAACTGATGGACTGCATGTGTATACTCTGGTATCATATGGTAATGTAGATTTGCAATCACGTAATAGTACTGCTGTATTAAGCACTCTTACCCACACTGTAATAAATAGAATGTGTAGGAATCGTGACAGTTATCCACCACAGCAAATTCAAGGATGCAAGAACACCAAAACACAAAGATTTAAATTCTTTTATTCCAACGATAAACACACAGACTAAGCGCTTTCACCAGTCAAACTGGTATCATCAGAGTCTGTTAAACACTAGTTCATTCATACTTAAATACAGAACCATACACCATGACTCACACAATTAATTAACTGTTCCATTAATTCCTTAAAGGAATATCCCTCACAATGATGAAAAACAAATAAATGAGAAATGAAAAAAATATACAAAATACAAAATATTCAACTTCATTTATCAGTCTGAAGGTACATATTGTTATTTTCATTTGTCAATCTAAGTATGTAAACCCATGTCCATAATGCCAACCCACAAATTGTTTAAAAATACAAACTTATAAGTCAGAACTTACTTAAATTATTTACGCTATATAAATAAATAAATAAATGTGTAGGAATGCCTGTATATGACTGGTGTAATCCCCAGAGGCCATTTAGTATAACTGAGAGACACATAGACAGAAAGTAGGGAAAAGGCAGACAACAAAACCCGAATAGCACATGCAACTGAGATGTGAACTGTTATATTTTTAGCTCAGACAGCCATGGTTCGAATCCTGGCAGTGGGAGTAGTCTGCATGCAGAATCATGCCCCACAACTGTACTGATATGTCCAGAATGTCCAGTAAAGTGGCCCATATCTGGTGCCTGTCAACCTGTCCCCCTGTGAAATCAGTGGGATGATCCCAGACATATAGGCAGCAAACAGGAAATACAACTGATTGACACACATCTATGAGAACAAAGCAGGCACGCTAGCAACTCCCCAAAGCCATAGTAGAGTAAGAAGCCACGTATCTCCCATTTACATCCCCATGTTGTTAAGCTGTGGCCAGAGTGTGTACAGTAACAGAGTGAGATATATGTGCATATTAGTAATGTGTAATCTGGTACTGTGTGTGGCAACATTCAGGGAGTGCTAACAAACAGTTCTCCCACAGGTCTATCGGATACCAACACTGTGCCCAGAACTACAAGAATGTTACCCTGTACTGGTACTGTTTACATTGGTATTGTATGGCATTGTGACTGATGCAGTTGCTCTAAATAACAAGGTAGTAGTCATCACTGTTGCCCACACTGTCCTACAAAATATAACCTTCAAGGATATCTGTAGAAAAGTGTTGTAATACAAGGTCAGAATTCCAAAGCACAGGAGAATTATACGACAGAAAGCAGATAGGAGATATACAGCAATATCTATATAGCACACACAACTCTGATGGACAGTCTGTAAGTTGTAGCAGACACAGCCATGGTCTGAATCCTGGGAGTGGAAGTAGGCTGCATACAGAATCATATCCCACAACTGTACAGATAAGACCAGGATGTCCAGTATATGGGCCCATATATGCTGCCTGTCCCCTGTCCCCCTTGGGAAGACTGTGGGATGATCCCAGATGTTTAGCCAGCCAACAGGAAATACAAGTGATTGTCAACATCATACAGGTGGGATGGAGTACTGTTAACATCTTGTGCCCATGTCGTGTCAAGTCCTGGGTATCGGGGCTGCAATAGTTGGCAGTTATCTATGAGAACATACCTGTCACTGTAGCAACTCCTGAAACTGTAAGGAGAGTAAAAGCCAAGTATGTCCTATCTACACCCCAATGTTGTCAAGCTGTGACCAGAGTGTGTATAGTAACAGAATGAGATGTATGTGCATAATATTAATGTGTAATCTGGAACTTTGTGTGGCAACAATCAGGTAGTACTAGCAATCATTGCTCCCACAGGTATCGCCGGATACGAAGACTGTGCCGAGAAATAAAACCCTTCATACCCTGTACTGGTACTGTTTACTCTGGTATTGTAGGGAATAGTGAGTGTTGCAGTTTCTCTGAATAATAAAGTATCACTGATCACTGATCACCGTCACCCACACTGTGCTACATAATATAACTGTGTAGGAAAGCATGTATATGTGTGTGTCAAGTCAATAAAGGTTGAAGAGGGCAATAGTCTAAATATGTCCCGGTACACCTGCATGTGGTCAAGACATGGCCAGAGTCTGTGCAGAAAGAGTTGGATAGCTATGTGCACACCATCAACCTGGAATCTGGGAGTATCTGTAGAAACAGTTAGTTAGTGTTAACAAACATTTCCTCCACAGGAATACCAGGTAAGAGGTGTATACTGCAGGTAAAACCAGTTCATGTATAATGATGACAACAGCCATATCACTGTCCAAACTAATGCTATAGGGTAGTGTAGTAATACTTGTAAGGTACAGATAACGGCATTGACTAGGAAAGTAATGAGGACTACAGGAATATACTAGTTGTTAATTTACATCTTTCTCTCCTCCCCACCATATTTCCAACAATAAATACATACCCACCCCAACCGGTATGTAATGTCTCCAGTGTTCTGATTGTGCCATATTGGTTAATAGATATTTATATTTGTTTCCATGCATGTGCTATATTGAATTATTCGAAAATTGGTAGCATGGTGCCATCAATGTACCTGCATGCTGTTGTTATTACCACTGTGGTCCCATATATGCATGTGTTCTGTGTGCTATGCAATTGTTCCATATCTGGTGTCTGGGTTAATGGGAATATCCATGCATGCTGTTATACCTAACCCTGGAATGTGTTGACTATTACTAACCCATATATGATGATAAAATCTAAACACTATAGCACGTTTGGGAAGGCCGGTCCCAGTGGATCCACCTGTCCCACCTCAGCTGGCCGTGGCACCGGGCACCAGTATGTCTGGGGCTCAACCCAGGACCTCCTTGTCCGTTGGTCTTACACCACCTTTGGATGGGACTGCCTCAGAGGATGGGGCTCGCCCCCCCTGGGAGCAGGCATGGACAGGTACTTGTCAACTGTTGCCAGGTCCGGGTTGTGCTGCCTAGAGAGCTCAACCAGCAGCTTGGTGATCTTCTACACCAGCTCGAGGGCTGTGTGTCATGACTAGAGTGTCAGTCTGGCTCTGTGACTAAGCTCCCAGCACAGCCACCATCGAGGCTGTGAAGGTGCAGTGGTGACTGCCCATGGGTGGGGACCTCAGTCCCACTGCTTCCACTAGAGGGCTCATGGGCTTCCGATTTCCCAACACCCCTCCCCATCAAGGTGTTTACCCCCCACATGTGTCATATACCGCCCCTGTATGCATCTTGTTTGTCTTGTCTGTTGACCTGCCCAACCTACCTCCCCACATATACCTACTACCCCTCCCCAACATCCCACTCTCACCTTAAAAAAAAAGGGCAATCTGTTCCCAAAAAAAAATCACGCCCCATACATAAGCTCTATAAGCACTTACATGAGTGCATGGATCATGCTATCCCAAACAGAACCGAGACACTGTCATCCAAAAAAAAGGAAGCCAATCTGGTGGTCCCCTGCCATAAACAAACTGCACCAACAGAAAAATTAAAACAAACTGAAATAAATAAAACAAAATCCACGACAGCAGAACAAGCAGCAAAAAATCCAATGTTAAGTGTTTTATTAACATCCACTTTTCGTTCAAAAAGACTGAACTTCTTCAGACAGACATCAAAAGGTAGCAAATGTAAAAAAACTCCTTAAATACACAATTAACAACACATGATACATTTGAATGGACCCACCAACTGGTTAAAACTCACTGACATCAATGTGTGGGAAAAAGCTGATCTCAAAACCTCTTAAAGTACTACTGCATACAAAAGTCGAATCTATGAAAAATGTATTTTAAAAACAAAACAAAATGGAAATATATATAAACATAAAATGTTTAAAATGTTTGAAACCAAAAAACATAGTATATAAAACCTTTTTAATGACAAAAGGTAAAAGTAAAAAATAATAAATGAAAAGTAGTAATAATAAAATTACCTCTGCATACTTCTAAGTTTCAAAATGCAAGCTAAACTTACTCTGTCATTGAGACCTGGAAGTCTATATGAACAGAGTGTCAGCTGCCAAATCACTTCTAGGTGCTCTAATACTCCGCTCCAAACTGGTGAGCAGGTCAGGCATCACTATGCCGATCTGAAGCGGCATAAGGGGGACCTCTTGGTCCAGTGGATCCAAGAGGCTAGAGAGGAAGCGGATGTCCCAGCTGTGTATAAGTATCACCCCACTATGTGTGTAATAATTGCCAGCTCATGTATATCATGGATAGGTATGGCTAAATATTCCTCTTATGTCCCTCATAGCTGCAATGGAGCGGGCCGCAAACCAGGAGGCCCACGTCAATCACCTGGCGAGGTTGCGATGTGAGGCAGGTCAGAAATACTCATGCATTTATTGTTATAGGAAATAAAACTAAAAGTACTAGTAAATTAGTTGGCTGTATAAAACTTGTATTGTTCAAGGCAAGTACTGGATACACCAGAGAATATGGCAGGAAGAGTCTCATGTAGTTTGTATGTAAATAAAGCGTAATAGTCTGACAATAAAGTTCTAACTGATGGACTGCATGTGTATACTCTGGTATCATATGGTAATGTAGATTTGCAATCATGTAATAGTACTGCTGTATTAAGCACTGTTACCCACACTGTAATAAATAGAATGTGTAGGAATGCCTGTATATGACTGGTGTAATCCCCAGAGGCCATTTGGTATAACTGAGAGACACATAGACAGAAAGTAGGGAAAAGGCAGACAACAAAACCCGAATAGCACATGCAACTGAGATGTGAACTGTTATATTTTTAGCTCACACAGCCATGGTTCGAATCCTGGCAGTGGGAGTAGTCTGCATGCAGAAGCATGCCCCACAACTGTACTGATATGTCCAGAATGTCCAGTAAAGTGGCCCATATCTGGTGCCTGTCAACCTGTCCCCCTGTGAAATCAGTGGGATGATCCCAGACATATAGGCAGCAAACAGGAAATACAACTGATTGACACACATCTATGAGAACAAAGCAGGCACGCTAGCAACTCCCCAAAGCCATAGTGGAGTAAGAAGCCACGTATCTCCCATTTACATCCCCATGTTGTTAAGCTGTGGCCAGAGTGTGTACAGTAACAGAGTGAGATATATGTGCATATTAGTAATGTGTAATCTGGTACTGTGTGTGGCAACATTCAGGGAGTGCTAACAAACAGTTCTCCCACAGGTCTATCGGATACCAACACTGTGCCCAGAACTACAAGAATGTTACCCTGTACTGGTACTGTTTACATTGGTATTGTATGGCATTGTGACTGATGCAGTTGCTCTAAATAACAAGGTAGTAGTCATCACTGTTGCCCACACTGTCCTACAAAATATAACCTTCAAGGATATCTGTAGAAAAGTGTTGTAATACAAGGTCAGAATTCCAAAGCACAGGAGAATTATACGACAGAAAGCAGATAGGAGATATACAGCAATATCTATATAGCACACACAACTCTGATGGACAGTCTGTAAGTTGTAGCAGACACAGCCATGGTCTGAATCCTGGGAGTGGAAGTAGGCTGCATACAGAATCATATCCCACAACTGTACAGATAAGACCAGGATGTCCAGTATATGGGCCCATATATGCTGCCTGTCCCCTGTCCCCCTTGGGAAGACTGTGGGATGATCCCAGATGTTTAGCCAGCCAACAGGAAATACAAGTGATTGTCAACATCATACAGGTGGGATGGAGTACTGTTAACATCTTGTGCCCATGTCGTGTCAAGTCCTGGGTATCGGGGCTGCAATAGTTGGCAGTTATCTATGAGAACATACCTGTCACTGTAGCAACTCCTGAAACTGTAAGGAGAGTAAAAAGCCAAGTATGTCCTATCTACACCCCAATGTTGTCAAGCTGTGACCAGAGTGTGTATAGTAACAGAATGAGATGTATGTGCATAATATTAATGTGTAATCTGGAACTTTGTGTGGCAACAATCAGGTAGTGCTGACAATCATTGCTCCCACAGGTACGTCGGATACGAAGACTGTGCCGAGAAATAAAACCCTTCATACCCTGTACTGGTACTGTTTACTCTGGTATTGTAGGGAATAGTGAGTGTTGCAGTTTCTCTAAATAATAAAGTATCACTGATCACTGATCACCGTCACCCACACTGTGCTACATAATATAACTGTGTAGGAAAGCATGTATATGTGTGTGTCAAGTCAATAAAGGTTGAAGAGGGCAATAGTCTAGATATGTCCCGGTACACCTGCATGTGGTCAAGACATGGCCAGAGTCTGTTCAGAAAGAGTTGGATAGCTATGTGCACACCATCAACCTGGAATCTGGGAGTATCTGTAGAAACAGTTAGTTAGTGTTAACAAACATTTCCTCCACAGGAATACCAGGTAAGAGGTGTATACTGCAGGTAAAACCAGTTCATGTATAATGATGACAACAGCCATATCACTGTCCAAACTAATGCTATAGGGTAGTGTAGTAATACTTGTAAGGTACAGCTAACGGCATTGACTAGGAAAGTAAGGAGGACTACAGGAATATACTAGTTGTTAATTTACATCTTTCTCTCCTCCCCACCATATTTCCAACAATAAATACATACCCACCCCAACCGGTATGTAATGTCTCCAGTGTTCTGATTGTGCCATATTGGCTAATATATATTTATATTTGTTTCCATGCATGTGCTATATTGAATTATTCGAAAATTGGTAGCATGGTGCCATCAATGTACCTGCATGCTGTTGTTATTACCACTGTGGTCCCATATATGCATGTGTTCTGTGTGCTATGCAATTGTTCCATATCTGGTGTCTGGGTTAATGGGAATATCCATGCATGCTGTTATACCTAACCCAGGAATGTGTTGACTATTACTAACCCATATATGATGATAAAATCTAAACACTATAGCACGTTTGGGAAGGCCGGTCCCAGTGGATCCACCTGTCCCACCTCAGCTGGCCGTGGCACCGGGCACCAGTATGTCTGGGGCTCAACCCAGGACCTCCTTGTCCATTGGTCTTACACCACCTTTGGATGGGACTGCCTCAGAGGATGGGCTCGCCCCCCCTGGGAGCAGGCATGGACAGGTACTTGTCAACTGTTGCCAGGTCCGGGTCGTGCTGCCTAGAGAGCTCAACCAGCAGCTTGGTGATCTTCTGCACCAGCTCGAGGGCTGTGTGTCATGACTAGAGTGTCAGTCTGGCTCTGTGACTAAGCCCCCAGCACAGCCACCATCGAGGCTGTGAAGGTGCAGTGGTGACTGCCCATGGGTGGGGACCTCAGTCCCACTGTTTCCACTAGGGGGCTCATGGGCTTCCGATTTCCCAACACCCCTCCCCATCAAGGTGTTTACCCCCCACATGTGTCATATACCGCCCCTGTATGCATCTTGTTTGTCTTGTCTGTTGACCTGCCCAACCTACCTCCCCACATATACCTACTACCCCTCCCCAACATCCCACTCTCACCTTAAAAAAAGGGCAATATGTTCCCAAAAAGAAAAATCACGCCCCATACATAAGCTCTATAAGCACTTACATGAGTGCATGGATCATGCTATCCCAAACAGAACCGAGACACTGTCATCCAAAAAAAAGGAAGCCAATCTGGTGGTCCCCTGCCATAAACAAACTGCACCAACAGAAAAATTAAAACAAACTGAAATAAATAAAACAAAATCCACGACAGCAGAACAAGCAGCAAAAAATCCAATGTTAAGTGTTTTATTAACATCCACTTTTCGTTCAAAAAGACTGAACTTCTTCAGACAGACATCAAAAGGTAGCAAATGTAAAAAAAACTCCTTAAATACACAATTAACAACACATGATACATTTGAATGGACCAACCAACTGGTTAAAACTCACTGACATCAATGTGTGGGAAAAAGCTGATCTCAAAACCTCTTAAAGTACTACTGCATACAAAAGTCAAATCTATGAAAAATGTATTTTAAAAACAAAACAAAATGGAAATATATATAAACATAAAATGTTTAAAATGTTTGAAACCAAAAAACATAGTATATAAAACCTTTTTAATGACAAAAGGTAAAAGTAAAAAATAATAAATGAAAAGTAGTAATAATAAAATTACCTCTGCATACTTCTAAGTTTCAAAATGCAAGCTAAACTTACTCTGTCATTGAGACCTGGAAGTCTATATGAACAGAGTTTCAGCTGCCAAATCACTTCTAGGCTCTAATAATAGTTGGAAAGGACCCCCCGATGTCAAAGGAAACCTGTCCTAACACCCTAAAAGTAAAACTGTGCTGAGGGTGGTCATTAACATGTTTCGCCAAAGCATTTTCACACTTGTTTTTCCTAATACAGTATAAATGCTCATAGATTCTTTCATTAAAACCTCTGTCAGTCTTGCCTACATAAAACGCTGGGCAAGACTGGCAGCAAGCCAAATAAACAACCGATCGAGATTTACAGTTGAATCTACCAACAGTGGAAAAAGAAGACCCAGCAATTTTAAAGCTCGAACCAGTGGCAATATGCCTACACATGTTACAACTCTCACATTTGAAAGTGCCCTCTATTCTAACACGAGTGTCCTTTTTTGTTTCTAATATCCGTTTGAGGTGTCACCCCTCCTATATATAAACCTAGGCAAAGTACCAAACCTGGCTTGTAAGGCATCATCACACAAGAAAATACTCCAGTTCTTGACAACCACCTCCTTAATTAGGTGAATCTCAGCACTGTAATTGGTGATGAAAGAGATAGAAGTGTCAACTTTCTTGCTGTCTAAAAAGACTTCAGGCATAACTGGAGATAGATGTTCTAGTGAACAACTTGTGAACAAACTGCTTTGTAAAATAGGTTTATAAACACCCCCATACCTTTTAGTCTGGACCTCAGTAACCAGGTCATGAATAAACTTGTCTGGGTAACCTCTGTGTAGAAACAATCCCTTAATAAACTCACATTCTTTTAAAAAGGATTCATCATCAGTTACCATTCGAGCAGCGCGCACAAGTTGCCCTTTGACTACCCCTCTTTTCTGGTGCCCAGGATGGGCACTAGTGAAGTGTAACATGGTGTTAGAGTAGGAACTCTTCCGAAATATTTTAGCCTTAAAGCTACCAGCAGAAATGTCTTTATATAAGTCTACATCCAGATAAGAAATTCTAGAATCAGACTCTACAAATGTGAAGTTCAAAAGACGTGCTGGAGTTGAGATAGTCCATGAAGGTTCTCACATCATTAATTGAACCTTCCGTCAGTATAAAGATGTCATCCAAAAATCTGGTGTAAAAATTGATTTTGAACTGACCGTTGTAATTGCCAAGCACATATCTGTGTTCCCATTCAGCCATAACAATGTTGGCAAAACTGGCCCCTACTGGTGAGCCCATGGCTACACCAGTCTTCTGTAAATATATCTCTCCCCCAAATGTTACAAAGTTGTACCTCAAAATGATATCTAACAGTTCCTGCATCAATCTGATTTCTACACTGCTAGCATTGTGATGCAATAAACGGTCAGTGACCCAATCTATCCCTGTGGCATGAGGAATAGACGTATAGAGGTCTTTTACGTCTATTGTCAAAAATCTATGACCTCTCTTGAATTCTAAAGCACCTATGGCTTTCAAAAAAGCCCAAGAATCTTTACAAATGTGTGTTTCCTTTTCAACATATTTTTTCAATATGTTGTCCACATACTTGGCTATCAGGTAAGTGATTGAACCCCTAGCGTTAACCAATAGCCTCATGGGGGGGGGGTTGTACACATCTTTATGGATCTTGGGCAATCCGAAAACTTTTGGAATCTTAGGAAACAAAACAGTCAAATATTTCAACACATCTTGTTCTATAACATTTTCTAAAAAAAAAATCATTCAAGAAAACATGGATGCACCTATACGCTGCATTCAATTCATTAATGCTAGATAGTGTATAAGCATCCTGCAATAACATGTGGATGAGGCAGTTTTCATAATGACAAGTGTCCATTAGTACTAAACCACCCCCCTTGTCCGGTTTAAGGATCCTGACAGGTAAACTTTTTAAAGTGTCCAACAAGTCTACGTCGTCATCAGTCAAGTTTTTGTTCGAAAGTGTCCTAGAACAGTTGACCAAGTTTCTAATTTCAATTTTACACAAATGTTCAAATAAAAAAAGTAAAGGGTGGATAGGGGGGTTGAATGTACTTGGGACTCTCAAAGTTTTTTTGTCTAAAGCAGTGTTACCAAAAGTTAACAATAAATTCAACCTACGTATAAACAACTTCAAATCAAGTAGTGTGTATGCTAGGTTAAAATGTCTCCATGGAACAAAAGTAAGACCTTTTAAAAATAAATCAGACATCTCCATAGTGATTGTAAAACTCGAATAGTTATAAACAAAAAAGTCTCCAAAACTGTTACTGATAATGTCAGGATTTGTCCTTCTTGTTACTTCTGAAAAGGCTTCTTGCTGTTGTTCCTGTAATGGCTCCTCGTGTTGTAAAACCTCTGGTGGTTCTGTCCCCGGTTCAAAGAAAAAGACGGTGTAGGACGAGAAATCTCCTCATCCCTACCACCATCAGTTACAAAATTTTCTGTAGGAACAACATCCTCCACACCCTCTCCAGTGGTTGTTCTACTGGAACTAGCTGTCTGCCTCATAACCCCATTACTTAGGTTAATAGGAGCACCTAGACTGTCGCCAACACTCTGAGAATGGGGGGGGGGGGTATGCAGTTACTTTGTTATATGCATCTATGTCTCTTTTCAGTTTTTTCATTTTCATCTCCATGTTACGAGATATATGTTGGTCTATAGTCGAGAAAATTTGTTTATACTCATAATTGTACCTGTTGAAATCTACATGTGACTTGATATTAGTGTCCAAAATTTCAATTTCAGCAGTCAACTGGTCTATAAATTTCTGATAAAATTTCGCCATTAAGTCCATTAACTCATGTCCATGTCTATCAAACAAACTGATCAGCTCACTGTGGAACTCTGAACCAGCTATCAGTCCAGTGGGGTACTGCCAAGAGCGCAAGCCCTTTGGCACAACCCCCACTTTTTTACATTCATTAAAATAGGAAATCTCTAACTGAAGCTTCTTTACCTTTAAAGATTTGTGGTCCAAGGTCTTCAAAAAGTCCACTAAAGGAGCTTCTGGTGTCCCTGTGTCACTGGACGCAAACCCGTTCCTGTTCTCAAAAACTGGGAATTGCTCATTCATCCAAGATGTAACATTAAGTGGGTCTCCAGTTCGGCTCAGAGATGAACTGGTCCTGGAATGTTCACCGGTAGGTCTAGGATGTACAGGAACCCTTGAAACAGTTGAGGTGGAACTTCCACTGTCCTCACGGTCATTCGACCCATCACCGGTGTCAGCTGTCGCCACAGAAGCCGAACCAGCTCCAAGGACATCTTCTGCCAAATTGTCAGCACTTCCCTTGACTGCTACTAGCCCATCCAAACATTGAGAAAGCACATCCATCCTTTCATTAAGCTTTTTGACCATATTAGTGAAAGAAACCAGTGCAGAATTGTCCAAACAAGCACCTTCTTCCAATTCCATAATTGCTACCGGTTAGAACTTACAAGCCAGGTTTGGCACTTTGCCTAGGTTTATATATAGGAGGGGTGACAACCTCAAATGGATATTAGAAACAAAAAAGGACATGTGTTAGAACAGAGGGCACTTTCAAATGTGAGAGTTGTAACATGTGTAGGCATATTGCCACTGGTTCGAGCTTTAAAATTGCTGGGTCTTCTTTTTCCACTGTTGGTAGATTCAACTGTAAATCTCGATCGGTTGTTTATTTGGCTTGCTGCCAGTCTTGCCCAGCATTTTATGTGGGCAAGACTGACAGAGGTTTTAATGAAAGAATCTATGAGCATTTATACTGTATTAGGAAAAACAAGTGTGAAAATGCTTTGGCGAAACATGTTAATGACCATGCTCAGCACAGTTTTACTTTTAGGGTGTTATGACAGGTTTCCTTTGACATCAGGGGGGGGTCCTTTCCAACTATTATTAGAGCGCCTAGAAGTGATTTGGCAGCTGAAACTCTGTTCATATAGACTTCCAGGTCTCAATGACAGAGTAAGTTTAGCTTGCATTTTGAAACTTAGAAGTATGCAGAGGTAATTTTATTATTACTACTTTTCATTTATTATTTTTACTTTTACCTTTTGTCATTTAAAAAAGGTTTTATATACTATGTTTTTTGGTTTCAAACATTTTAAACATTTTATGTTTATATATATTTCCATTTTGTTTTGTTTTTAAAATACATTTTTCATAGATTCGACTTTTGTATGCAGTAGTACTTTAAGAAGTTTTGAGGTCAGCTTTTTCCCACACATTGATGTCAGTGAGTTTTAACCAGTTGGTTGGTCCATTCAAATGTATCATGTGTTGTTAATTGTGTATTTAAGGAGTTTTTTTTACATTTGCTACCTTTTGATGTCTGTCTGAAGAAGTTCAGTCTTTTTGAACGAAAAGTGGATGTTAATAAAACACTTAACATTGGATTTTTTGCTGCTGGTTCTGCTGACGTGGATTTTGTTTTATTTATAAACAAACTGTACAACAGAAGGAAGAAAAAAAGAGTAAAATCCCATGAGTGGAGGAGCTCCCTGGTCAGCCTCAGTAAGAAGCTGAGATCCCTTATAAGATCCTCCAAAGCTAGCTACGAAAATAAAATCACCACTAATTCCAAGGACAACCACAAAGCATTCTATAGCTATGTCAAGAGTCTCAATGGCAACACCCAGATCTGCTCTGAGTTACAGCACAAAGGCATGAAAATTACAGAACCAACTAATATTGCCAACATCCTGGCAGATAGGTTCAGTGCTAACTTTACCCCCACCCCTCACCCCCTAAAGGGCTGTTATATCCTGATAAAGAAGGAGACCACACGGTTTCTGGAGTTGTAAGGCTTTTCTTTATTAAGAGCCTCCAGGTGCGCACCCATGCTACATCTCACAACTTCTGCAAGTCATCCATACACCGGAACCAACAAGTTACCAGAGAATACAGAACCAACATTACATGTTGCAATCCCCACAGCACCCCTACAGTACAACAACAACATTACCAGCCCGAATACTACATCCCTCCCCTTTTAAGCTATGACATAATCCCTTACATAAGCAAACTAGGGAGCAAGTTCCAAAACAATGCATTTAGGCACTTACTTCTAAATAACGGGCTAGTTATTAACTGGTTACCATACAATCTAGCTATGTTGTTCTTGCAATCCATACATGCACTTTTTTTTTTTTTTTTTTTAACATTGATAGTCCTTCAAGTAACTAGGTTTAACCAGCACACGCTTAGAACGGCGCAGTGGTACCACCTTAGGTGACTCTGGTGTCACAGCTACCACTTCAGGTATCGGTATGTCCATCCCTGGAACAGTTGGATCCTCGGGAACCTCTCCTTCCACGTCCCGGCGGTCTCCCTTGATTGGCGATCCTCCGGCCACTGCGAGCCCTGGTTCCGAACTGAACGGTATTTCCGAGGCTGGCAGTTCCATGGAGTCCTTCTTCTGTTCACTCCGCAGAATCTGGTCTACATGTCTCCTCACCAAGAAATCTCCATTCAACCTCACCTGGTACGATAATGGACCTGTACTCTTGACAATGACCCCTGGAATCCATTTAGGTCCATAACTAAAATTTCGCGTCATCACTGCATCTCCCTCCAGAAAACTTCTCTCTCTCCGTCCGATCATGACATTCTTTTGCCTCCACTGGGTCCTCTACCTTAGCTCGGACGTTTGGATGCACTAGATCCAACGTGGATCTTAATCTCCGTCCTTGCAACATCTCGGCAGGTGACAAACCCGTGGTAGACTGGGGTGTGATACGATAGTTGAATAACACCCTTGACACTTTTGCTGCTATACTTCCTTCTCCGGACTTTTTCATCGTTGCTTTAAAAGTTTGGACAGCCCTCTCAGCACAACCATTTGAAGCTGCATGGTATGGTGCTGATGTGATGTGTACGATGCCATTTTTTCTCAGAAAACCCTTGAACTCTTCACTCGTGAAACATGAAGCATTATCGGATACAATAGTCTCTGGTAGTCCTTGGCTACTGAAACTCTTCCTCAAGCATTCAATGGTAATGAGGGAAGTGGGTGTTTTGACTGGATAGGCATCCATCCATTTAGAATGAGCATCCATGATTATCAAAAACATGGCCCCATAAAAGGCCGGCATAATCTATATGAAGTCTCTGCCAAGGTCTACTCGCCACTCCCATGGATGTAGTGGCGCCACAGGCAAGTTGCGATGTTGTTGACATGTTTTACACTCATTCACAGCGACTTCAATATCGTGGTCCAACTTGGGCCACCAGAAATAACCGGGCTAAGGCCTTCATTCGTGATGCCCACATGACCTTGGTGCAACTGCTGTAAAGTGCCCTCTTCCTGGGGCGGAATTATCACTGTGCCCCCACAGTGCATCCAGCTTGCACACTCAGTTCTGTTTTCCTCACCTCATAAGGCCGAAAAACTGGATCCGTTTGTTGGACTGGCCAGCCTTGCTGGACCCACTGAAACACTCTAGCTAGCACCGGGTCTTTGCGTGTCCATTCACTCAGTTCCCTGGCAGACACCAACGTGATGTCCTCCATCATCAAAACTCGGTCCTCCGCTTCCTGTTCTTGAAGATGCCCTGGTATCGGCAGACGACTTAGCGCGTCCGCATTACTATGGTGTTTCCCGGGCTTATAAACAATCTCGTATTCATAAACTCTCAATGTTACAGCCCATCTCTGAATGCGGGGAGAAACCATCTGCGGTACTGCTTTCATCTCGTTGAACAGTGACAACAAAGGCTTATGATCGGTGCAAATAGTAAACCTCCTTCCATAAAGGTATTTGTGAAACCATTTAATTCCAAACATTACAGCCAAACCCTCTTTATCTAGCTGAGAATAGTTTGACTCCGCTTGTGTTAAAGTTCGTGACATGAACCCAATGGGTCTTTCTTGTCCATCTGGCATCCGGTGTGCCAACACCGCTCCTAACCCATAAGGTGAGGCATCACATGACAAAATTAAGTCCCTGTGACTATCGTAGTGCACCAATACCTCTGAAGACTGCATTAGTTCCTTTGACTGTTCAAACGCTCTGTCCTGTTCCTCTTGCCACGACCACTGAGCCTCCTTCCTTAAGAGCTTATGTAAAGGAGCTAACAGCGTTGACAAATTTGGCAGGAACCTGTTATAATAGTTGAGTAAGCCTAAGTAGGCTTTCAGCTCTGTAACATTTGTGGGTGCTGGCACCCGTTGAATGGCTTCCACTTTATTTGGCAGGGGGTGTAGGCCTGATGCATCCACCTTGTAACCTAGGAACTCTGCTTCCTTTGCCATGAAAGCACATTTACTCCGCTTCACCCTCAGACCTGCCTCTCGCAGTCGTCTCAGCACCTCGTTCAGCGTCTCCAGATGCTCTCGAATGTTCCTACCCGTCAACAGGATGTCGTCTAAATACACAGCCACCTTTGGAATTCCTGCCACTAATCCCTCCATTATTCTCTGGAAAATAGCTGGACTCGAGGAAACCCCAAAGGGTAAACGATTGACTTGGAACAAACCTTTGTGTGTGGTAAGGGTGACATACGCCTTTGACCCTTCTTCCAGCACTACTTGTTGATATGCCTGACTGAGGTCCAGTTTACTAAACCTTTCACCTCCCGACAATTTTTCAAACACATCCTCCACCTTGGGCAAGGGATACTGCTCCAACTTTGAGACTTGGTTGACTGTTAACTTATAATCACCACATATGCGTACAGTACCATCTGGCTTTAATACGGGAACAATTGGTGCGGCCCATTCCGCAAACTTTACTGGCTCAATTATACCTTGCTTAGTGAGTCGCTCCAACTCACACTCAACTTTCTTCTTCATTGCGTATGGTACGGGTCGGGGTTTGTAAAATCTCGGCGTTACATTTTCTTTAACGTGTATTTTTGCTGGTGGACCCCTCCAGGTCCCCAGTTCCTCTTTGAAAACTTCTTCGTTATTCTCCAGCACCTCTTGCAAGGTCAGGCCCTGCTGTTCTACTTTATGGAGCTGTAGGCAGTCCATATCCAGCTCCTTTAACCACGCCCTGCCTAGCAGGTTTGGTCCCTTACCTGCTACCACCATGACTGGCAACTGTTTGGCTTGGTCTTTATATCTCACAGTCACTTTCACCATCCCCACTGTGGGAACTATTTCACCGGTATATGTTCTCAAAGTCACTGAACAGTCCTGCAGCTTCGGAGCGGCCCTGGGCCATAACTTCCCATACTCAGCCTTTGACAGAACTGTCACACTACACCCCGTATCCACTTCAAACTGCACCATTTTACCATTCAAGTCCAACTGGGTTTTAATGGGATCAACTCTTTCCCACCTGGCCTCTTTCATGTTGAACATCATAAACACTTCCTCTTCTGCCCTGGGTTGTTGATTTGTACCTTCACGCATGTGGTGTGCATACTGCCATTTTATTTTACGGTTTCCCTTTCTGTCCATTGTACTGCTCTTTTCCTCCCCCTTTCTCGGCTGGTCCCGAGAGAGCGTTGAGCGGCACATTTTTTTCACATGGCCCTTTTTTCCGCAAGCATGGCATTTTTCGTTTAAAAAACGACAGTTCTGTGACAGATGTTCACCTCCACACCTGTAACAAGCATACTGACCAGACTTCCCTTGTGGTTTATGCTCCATGACCACTTTATGCACTGGCAGAGGGGTAGCACTCCTGCTTCCCACCCCTTCAATGGTTCTCGGCTGTAAATCTTGAATGTCTTTATTCGCTGTCTCTATGGCCTGTGCCAACTTCAAGGCCTTTTCAAACGACAACGCAGGCTCCGCTAACAATCTGCGTTGTATGCGGTCATCTGCAATGCCACATACGAGCCTATCTCGTAACATTTCTGTCAGTCTGTCCCCATAATCACAATGTTGCGCCAGTTCCCTCAACACTGCGACATACTCCATTACCGTTTCATTGGCCCTCCTAGTCCTGGAATTTAACTTGAACCTCTGGACTATGGCACTCGGCTTCGGGTTATAATGTGACTGAAGCAAGCTCGTCAACTCTGTGAACGATTTGTCCCCCGGTTTATCAGGACTCAATAAGTTCCTCATCAGACTGTACGTCTTGCTGCCCACCGAGCTCAGCAATATGGCTCGCTTCCGACCCACTTCCATTATCTGGTTTGCCACAAAAAAATGTTCCAACACTTCACAATACTCCTCCCAGGTCTGTGTCTGACAGTCGTATGCAACCAGTGACCCCACATGGAACCAGACATCACTCCGGCAGGCCCAGTCTCTTCGTCGTCCAACATGAACTGCACCCCACCGTTTCACTCGCAGCGCACTCAGAGGCATCCCATCCTCGTCGCCAATATGTTATATCCTGATAAAGAAGGAGACCACACGGTTTCTGGAGTTGTAAGGCCTTTCTTTATTAAGAGCCTCCAGGTGCGCACCCATGCTACATCTCACAACTTCTGCAAGTCATCCATACACCGGAACCAACAAGTTACCAGAGAATACAGAACCAACATTACATGTTGCAATCCCCACAGCGCCCCTACAGTACAACAACAACATTACCAGCCCGAATACTACAGGGCCCATATCTATACAGGAAGAATGCAGAGTCCCTGTAATCACAACTATGCAGGTGAAAGCTGCACTCTCTAAAGCCAAAAACACAGCATCCATGGCACCGGACAACATCCCAGGCTGCGTTTTACATGAACTTCAGAATGAACTGGCTCCCCACTTAAGCACCATGTTCAATAATAGCCTCGCATCAGGCTTTGTGCCCACTGAATGGTGCACAGCAACAGTTATCCCACTCCACAAAGGGGGAGCCACCACTGATCCCGGGAACTATAGACCTATTAGCCTGATAAGCCTGGTCTGCAAAGCCATGGAACGTATCAACATGGAACTCATAAACAAAGACATTGGTAACCTCCAAACTCTGGATCCCACCCAGTTCGGGTTTGTGAAAGGCAGATCATGCCTCCTGAACCTGATCGACTTCTTTGAGGCAGTCACCAAAGCCGTAGATGAGGGTAAGGTGGTTCACACAGCCTATCTTGACCTCACCAAGGCTTTCAACACCATCCCCCATTCTGGAATTATAGCTAAACTCAATAAACTAGGCATAAATCCCTATGTCACAAGATGGGTTGCCAACTGGCTCACTGACAGAACCCACACTGTAAAAGTTGCAGACTCCAAATCTGACCTCAAACCAGTGACAAGTGGAGTACCACAGGGTTCCGTCCTGGGACCGCTCCTGTTTGGTATCTACTTCTCTGAAGTACAGGCTAAAACAGAAGGCCTCTGGCTAATGAAGTTCACAGATGACTGCAAACTAGGAGCCATAGCCAAGTCCCCAAATGATGTGAACATCCTACAGAAGAGCCTCTCTGAGACAGATGCCTGGTGTCAGAGCCATGGCCTCAAGCTCAATGCCAAAAAGTGCAGTGTCATCCCCTTTGGCAAAAACTCTTTACCCATGAACTACCACATAGGCAGCAATCTACTTAACACCGAATGCGTGATAAGATACCTTGGGACCCAGGTGGACAGTAGTCTCTCCTTTGATAGTCACATCGCCACAGTAGTCAGGAAGTCCTTGTACGTGGCACACCTCATCATAAAAGGGTTCTTATCCAGGAAAAAAGAGGTCATCATTCCCCTCTACTCAACACTCATTAGACCCACTATAGAGTACAACGCCCCTTTTGGAATGTACCTCACAAGACATCTGCAGCAGCTGGAAAGGCCACAGAAGTACCTCACGAGGATTACTGGACTCAAACAAATGCCCTACACTGACCACCTCAAAAAACTCCAGCTTTACTCCGTAGCATATCGCCTACTCAGAGGTGATCTCTGCCTAACATATAAAGCTATGTCAAACCCAGAGCTGTTGGACATGCTACATGTAAAGAAATCCCAATCCCTCCGAGCTACATGCTCTAGGGCCCTAAACCTTGTCACCACAATAAACAGGACATGCTGGAGGGATAGATTCCTATCCCAGAGACTTCCCATACTCTGGAACAGGCTACCCAAGCAAAGCTCTTCATTAGCACTCTTCAAGAAAAATCGTGATGAGTTGATGGGAAATAGGAAATACACCCTGGGGATCACTTCTGTGTCTCTGCTCGACAGTGGCACAGGAAAATAACTTTCTTGGGTGGCGTAAGCCAGGGAACCTTGTTGGCTAGGCTTACGTAGGCCCTTGGGCTGCTAGCCTAGTACCTACCTATGAACCTATAGCTGTCCATTTCGCACACGTGTCCACTGGACACAAGTAATCAGGTCTAATTGGCATCACAATATATTATTGCTGTCCTCACCCCTCTCTCAGGGGTTTGATTGTCCAAATCTACCTCCAAATTCAGTGTATATGCACAGCTGTTGCTGTAGAAGAAACGGGCAGCTATGGACCTTTCCTATACCCTTCCTGCACATTCCTAGCTATTTGTCCTACTGTCTTTCCCTCTTTGTGCTCCTTTTTCACCACTTTCCTATCAACCCTTTTTTCTTTTCTTTTAAAGAAATTAGCATGGGGGTAAGCTGGAGTAAGCACTTTTAAGCAGTAGTTTGTGGGTTTAAGCCTCTTTACATGGGGGTAAGCAATGCCAACACAGGTTTAGCAATTTAGAAGCTAACTGAGTATAAGAAATTGTAACCAGAAGTTAACAGTGTTTACCTCCATGCAAACCTGCTTACAACTGCTCAAAAGTGCCTTAATCACACTTATCCAATGGCCCTTGTTCTGCCCAGCAACAAATTAAATAACCTCTGCAAGGCTCAAACCCAGGACCCTGCACACAATATAGCCAATGTGATTTACCACTAAGCCATGTCAGATATACATAAGCCTGATGTTTTCACAAACATATCATCCAGCCCAGTCATTCAACAGTACAGGGAATGTATTCTAGCATGTGTGTGTGTGTGTGTGTGTGTGTGTGTGTGTGTGTGTGTGTGTGTGTGTGTGTATAGATATTATTATCTAAATAGATATGACATATCTAAATGTAAACATATATACATACAAATGCATACATCTATATATATATATATATATATATATATATATATATATATATATATATATATGTCTACAGCTATATGTCTACATATATACAGCAAGTTATATATATGTAAGCAGATATGTGTATCTACATAGATATATAAGGACATACATCTGTAGATAACAATGAGAACATAACATAAACATATATGCCCACAAGCACCATTACTGAGGTTGAGAGGCCCCAAACAACATGCGTCTTGTACGATTAGGTATTCCCCCCCCACAGTCAAACACATCTGCCCTGCAATAAACTGCCAACTGTTGCAGCCCCGATACCCAGGACCTGACGCAACATGGGCACAAGATGTTAACAGTACTCCATCCCACCTGTATGATGTCAGGCTGGTAGCAGTAAGATATCATGCAGTACAGTCTGGCTACCATAGGGAATGTACAATGTGGTAGCAACAACATCCCTAGGATACATATATGCAGACACATATATGCAGATACAGATACACACACACACACACACACACACACACATATATATATATATATATATATATATATATATATATATAGATATTTATAGATATATATGTAACTACACATACACACACAGAGATATGTATAGTAAGATACATATGTAGAAGGTGCACACAATATGGAACAGCCACTATTCCTACAGTTACCGCCTTACCAGCTGGAGACTGTATGAGCCACCCATACAAATATCAGTCATTGCCTGCAACATATACCCACAGAGAGATCAAAGGATATAACATCACACACAGGTTTGCATAAATGGGAAAGCTGTATTTGTTTACTATTACAGTTGTATATGCCATGTCATATAGCTGTTTAGACACGGACATCCATATGAACTGAGTAATGTAACTGTAAAACAGTTATACTAATACAGTAGTCTGGAAATGTTAACAAATGTTGCTGTCCAGGCCAAGGCCATCAAGTAGTACAATACTAAAGACAGACTGGGCCACAGGATACCAAAAAATCAACATTAAGTAATGCAGATGTATAGTTCAGCAGCCTCTATCTACACTCTGTAGACAAACCCTAGGGGGTAAAGACCTCAGTTGACACAATGGGATGTAACTGTTACATAACAAGGCATAACCGACACCATCGCAAGTACACTGACAAACAGAACAGTCTGTATGGCAGGTAGCAGTAGGCCTGCACTTACCCAAGGTAGATTGTATGGTAATGTACATATATATATATACCTTAAGGCAGCTCACCCCTGATGGTCTTCAGGATTTTGGGCTTTCAGGATTCTGTAGCACTCCGATATACATATATATATATATATATATATATATATATATATATATATATATATAGATAGATAGATATATGTATATATAGCTATATATGTATGCACATCCTATGTGTACAGATATGCCTAGTTATGTTGGTATATATGTAGATATCAGTAACTATATATGCATACATATATATTCTGATATACCTACTACTGTCAATATATATGTAGATATCCATACATATATATGTGTATATGTATCCCTATCTGTATATGTGTAGACATATATTGCTCTGTATATGTGTATATCTGGGTGTTTATATGTATATCTATGTACATATACATATCCATCTATGTATGTTGATATGTATATGTGTATGTCTATATAGTTATCTGGATAATTATATGTACATATATCTTCACCATATGTCCTGAACATGGAGAGTAGTCCTACCTCAGCCCCTATAGTCCCAACTTCGTAGTGCAAGGGGATGTCAGGTATGTATAGCGGGTATATTTGTAGACTATTGCTACTGTAATAGGGAGTGTCTTCACAGACATAGTGTGTGTGTGTGTGGGAGGTCACATATGCATTTAACATGTGCGCCATTGGCTACTGACAGACATCCTAAGGACATCATAGTACAGTAGAACTGTTAGCACGTAATGCTCCTGTGGACTACAGCAGAGATAATGGCCAATATATGTGGACAGTCTGACACACTCTGGACAGTCCAGAGGTATACACATAACCCCTTAGTGCAAGACATGTGGGCCAATCCTGACAATGTGGAGGTTAACAGCCATGTAGATGGGTATAACATGTAACTACTGGTATACATGTGCCCCTATAGGTTATGCATTCATACATCCCTGTCTGTCCTGCCATATAATAACCACTGGTACAGAGGTGCCATGGCCATGTCACCTCACTATCCACTAGATATTGACATACATCTGTACAGCATCCCACTGCTCTATCTGACATACATGACTGCTATGGTGGCCCAGCAGCAGTACATCTGGCAAATATCTGTATATTACATCTCACTGGGTAAGTACACTAAGCTGCTAGGCATGTAACAAAGCACTGTGCAGGCTACAGGCAGACTGGCTCAACACTGGCCTACATTTCCTATGGGGGAATGCACATGTACCTGCATATATAGCAGGCTCTACAGGCATGCCAGAGCACAGAGTAACATACACCTGTGTGAAAGTGCATAACCACAACCAATGTGAACACAACCACAGCCACATATGGTATGCTAGCATAGTATTACAGTATATGGACTATCTGTTCAACACCAACCTCATATGTGCCACTTGCACACTAACCCTACATATACTGGGCCGCTACACAGTGTGGTCCAATGCCTGTCTGTGGTATGGAACATGTGCGTGTATGGCCCTACAAATATGTAAGCTAATAGGGTAACATACAGTGGAGCAGCATGTAACATCAGATAGAACAGGACCAAGAACAATGACATCTACCACAGTCTGTACACAGGCCAATGTACATATTAACAATACACACACTGCCGACAATCACCATAAGTTCACAGACCTCAGTACTCCACACACAACCACAGAATGTCCAGGTTATGTTATCAAATATAACCCCTACTATACATAACATGTGTAGCAGTTTTATATCTCACTGGCTTGTTATCAGATATGATGTTACTAATTATGGTGTACAGCACATATGCGCCCCTAACTGCATGTCATATGTACAAAGGTTGACAGGGTTGTGGCTGGAGGCACATATATAGGGCCAGTATTGACATGTTGCTGTGATAACCTTGTACATTTACTGTTGTAACAGGGTTTGTTGCAACATATGTCGTATGAGGGATATGAAGTCAGTAACTCTCATGGCTGTCACCATCTACAGACTGCAATCCTCATACTACCTTCTGCAGTTCACAGATAGGTGCTCTGTAGATAACACCTGAAACAAAAGACACCACACACTGACCAGTTTGCAGATGACCCTACAGATGGGTGTTTCCTCATAAACATAGCACTGACATGGCAGGTATTAAAATATGTAGGACAGCCATATCCCCACGCACCCTGTTAAACCAACATTACTCCAAATGCAATATAGCAGCACTTACAGTCTGTAGCCAGATCAGTCACATCCCCCTCCTGTGTGTTGGCCTGTTTCCACAGTGTATGTTGTTAGAGGTAAATCCCCAATCCATCTGAGATATTGTTTGCCAAACAACAGATCAGGTTCCTGTTCACAGTGAATGAAAGGCCGAACACCAACATCATGTTCTTAGATATTGGAGTATGTTTATTTGCAATTGGCTATTGGAATGTTACCACAGCTGTTTCGCATGCAATTAGCTAGAGGAGGGCTGCCATTCGTGCAGAGGCCATCAGCTGATCCTGGGTATCACTTAAAATACACATGCTGCTGCCTAAGCAAATCAGGTGTAAGTCTCCACATCCACGAGAGAGGGAGTGAGAGAGGCAGACAGAGGCAAAGAAAAGCCAGCGAGGGTTGGGAGAGTAAAACTTAAGCATGTTTGTGTGTCACACCTACCAGTACAGGGTATCAAACCCCTGATGACTATGTAGTGCTATCACATGTCCATGCAGTTATTGGATGCGCCACATAGGTTACATGTTGAGGAGCCCTCAGAACATATATGTGATGGTGAGTGGCATCTGCAACAGGGATATGGTAGCTATGCGGTAGGTGTAGTGCACGTGCCTGTCCACATGAACAGGTGTCAGCGTCAACACAGCCACACTCTCACAGGGACGCACATACATTGACACACTTGGCAGGGCCAGGAATACAACTCATCACAAGTGGGACTGCCACAACACAGTACTGTGCAGGTATCACATGCACCACAGGGGTCATATGGAGGTTATATGTGCAAAGGGTATGGGGGGGTGTCTGACAGACAGCATGCTTCAGTATGCCAATGGGGGTTGTAGTTAGTGTGAATGTGGTCATACTCATCATACAACACACACACACACAGACACGGGTGCCAGTACTGACATGCATGGGTGCACCGTTTCATGGGTGTGTTGTGGTTGACAGTGCCAGATGGCTATACAAGGCTGCGTGATGGCTATACCTTGGCATCAGGCCACATGACAATAGTCTGCATTGTGGCTCATGGGTGTAGTGTCTGGAGTTGCCCACACAGGTGGGTATTGTATTCACCATCCAGTCACCTGGGTGACTATTGCATGTGGCCAATGCTGTACATTCCTTGCCATGTATGTGTTCCTTAGTCCATGATGTGGACAGTGTCTGGGATGTGCACACCTCTCACATGCATGTACAGTGACATGTGGAACTGTACCTGGGGTGTCTGGCCCATGTTGTGTACAGAGATTGTTATCATCAGATGTGCCAGTCCTGGCCTCATGTGGCGGAAACTGTTAATGGACAGCAGGTTGACCCTGTACCTACATTGATAGCATGATACCAGTATTCCCTGTTGTCAGTGGCATCTGTCCATACAGGGCTTGTGTTTCAGACATGGTATGTCCTTTGTGGGCCACATTTGATGGCACCACAGGTGTTGCAGGTGTCCAGTGGGGAACAGGGGGGAGGTACACTGTTGGCATGTACATGCCTATTGGACTGATGGACAGGGTGCCATGCCCTCTGTAGCCCACTGCAATCACACCATGGTTACTATCAGTGAGCAATATGCAGGGTACTACCAACATAGTTGCCTAGGCAAGTGTGTGTGTGCATGAGACATGGGTCGAGAGTGTTCTGTGGGTAATACAAGGGTTGGTAATGTTGTTCAGTTGGCATTGGTGTCACATTTAGCGGTATGGATCTGCACCCCAGCCTCTCGGCTATTTCACATCTGTTATCCTTGTACGTTGGACATTGTGATATATACTTGGGTCACCATATATAGAATATGAATGACAAACGCACACAAACAGCACTGCGCAGTTATAGGATGCGTCATGGAGATTACTGGAGTACTCCTTCCCCAAAGGTGTATTTCACAGTGAATGTAGTACTGAGTGTGACTAGCCTAAAATGCATTACTCCCTACACAGACATAGAAACACACACAAAACATCCACAACTGCCATGTGTGGGAATAGAACCCCTACCAGAGTTCTATATCACACTACAGCATGAGGCTGTTATAGGATGCACCACAGGAATTGCTGGAATGCCCCCTCCCCAAAGGTGTGTTTCACAATGAATGACATCAGCAGGATTGCCAAAGTAGGGTGTTTGAATTTTACTGAGTATGACTAGCCTAAAATGCATTGCTTCCTACACAGACAGTGACACACACACACACACACACACACACACACACACACACACACACACACACACACACACACACACACACACACACACACACACACAAAAACACATACACAGTTGTCATGTCTGGGATTAGAACTCCTACCTAACTATTGTATCACACAACAGCAGTACACAGTTATAGTACACAACACAGAGATTACTGGGCTACACCTTTCCCAAAGGTGTATTTCAAGGTGGATGACATCAGCAGCTTTGTCAAAATAGGGTATTTGAATTGTAGGGAGTGTGACTAGCCTAAAAAGCATTGCTCTCTACACAGACAGGGACAGACACCCCCCACACACACACACACACAGACACACACACTTGCCAAGTCTGGGATTAGACCTCCTACCTAACTATTTTATCACACTACAGCAGTACGAAGTTATGGGATGCGTTATGGAGATTACTGGGCTACAACCTTCCCAGAGGTGTATTTCAAGGTGGATGACATCAGCAACCTTGCCAAAGTAGGGCATTTAAAATGTAGTGCATGTGACTAGCATAAAAAGCATCACTCTCTGCACAGACAGGGACAGACACACACACACACACACACACACACACACACACACACACACACACACACACACACACACAGTTGCCATGTCTGGGATTGGAACTCCTACCTAACTAGTTTATCATACTACAGCAGTATGCAGTTATAGGTCACGCCATGGAGATTACTGGGCTACAACTTTCCCAAAGGTGTATTTCACAGTGGATGACCTCAGCAGGCTTGTCATAGTAGGGCTATGGGGAGGGCAGTTTGTGTGCATGGGCCATAACCCATTCATCTAGAGGGTGACACACCACATGTGGGAACACGCAGGGTCATATTCCACAGGTACGTGTATACAGCTGCTAGATAACTACTTCCTTGTACAGTCATGTTGCACAGCTAGCACTTGCACCACATAGTCTGTAATGCTGACAGATACCAGTGGCTAGTATCTACAGTGAGTGACAGCTGAAACTCATGTGGTTGTGGCCCTTTGGCTGTGTGCTGGGTAGGACAGGGCTGGATGGCTCCTTGTCACAATCACCCTCTTCCATACATATATGCACATCTACATTTGGCTTATTATAGTGTGTTGTCCTTAGATATATGTCTGTATTCCTATCCACTGTGTGCTCAAAGCATGACTGGTGCATACTGAGGAGTGTCTGCACTAACATCTGCAACTGCCAGATATGTCTGGTCCACTGTTCCTTGCAGACATGGCCTTCATTTGTTTAAGTGTGTGAGCATGCCCAGTATGACCTTTCAGTATGTTGTTGACTGACATTTCCTTCATTTCTCTATTTGTTGACTGACATTGCCTTCATTTCTCTAAGTGTGTGAGCATGCCCAGTATGCCCATCTGTACTGAATGTGTGGATCAAGTCCAGGTAGTTTGTACTGCAGTGCAGACCTTTGTGCTGTACACCCACAGGTAGCAAACTGTTTCTGCAGGGTATCCGTCGATCATTTGGCAATATTGGGACAAACTGTGCAGGGGATAGTGTGTACTGTAGGTGATTGTGTCTGTGCTGCTTCAGCTGCATGATACTGCTGTTAGCAGAGATATTCAGATGTGTACTGTTATACACAGTGATGTTTTCTTTTCTTATGTACTGTCAGGTGGACATTCTTGCTCACAGTGATGTCTTGGGGGATAGGAGTGACGGCAGCTGTGTCCAGTATTGTGGGCAGACACCTAAGTATTCATGGTAAGTTATGCCATTCTGGAGGGGGAGCTACAGACACTTGGTGCTGAGTTTGTGTATCCGGTTCAGAACCTTGGTACAGTGCTAGCAGAGGATCCCATACTTGTACACCCATCAACATGAAAGTATGGGCTTATCTTACTGTGGCAATGACTCACAGCTGTACTGATTCAAACAGGTTAGCCAGGGGCAGGGGCCATGGGTCAGGACATTTACCCTATTGTGGTGTGCAGGCAGGTGTGTAGCCACCCATTTATGTGTTTGCAGCCAGGGATAGTGTGTGCACACAGCTTGGTGTCGGACATTGCACATTCCATGCTGCCCATGCTCCCACCCCCTGTTAGTCTAACCTCTTCCATACATTATACATACATTCTCTGATACTTTCCCTAAGGTTATCACCCCATCACAGCTGTGTTTTGGTGTTGGTCCACAGTTCATGCAGTGGGACATGATGGACATATTACTGTGGTTTGTCCACATGGCCTTGCATATGGCTTATGTGGAGTGTGTTATGTTGTCATTTGGGTGTCCATGACATAACATGCATTGGCAGTATGTGTGAAACACAGGCCTTTGGCAGACACCTGTGGGGCATTAGGTGTTGCTACATGCCAGATGTGGCAGGCCGTTGCATTCTATCAATGCCTACAGTCCCAGACCACCATACAGTATATTCCCCTGGGGTGACAGGGTAGGTGTGATAGGTGTTCATGCCAATACCTCCTAACAGTCTTGCTCAGGTGGTGTGGATGTTGGCAGGGTGCTACCTACAGCTAGGGACAAACCTGCATGGGACACCTGCACTGCATGCTGCAGTCTTCCGCTATTGCTATATACAGGTGGGGTCTTACTGTACCCATTCCACATAGCATGGGTATGACCAGAGAGGTGCCTGTGGGTGGTGTTTGCATGAGCTGGGTGCATGTGTGCTATGGACACTACTTGCACCTGACACACAGATATGCATTGGGCATTCCAGTTATGCTTGCATGTGTAGGTACATCAGCTGTTTCCCAATACATCAGTCCTACCTCCTTTGTGATCTGCAAGTGTTTGGGCAGACAACATCAGTATCCCCTACTACAGGACCAGATAATGTGATGCATACCTGTATGTACTTTTCCAAGGGTGTGTCCATTTCACAGTGACACAATATATACTGTATGTTTGGGGTACTTTTCCCTGTGTGCTGCTTGTATATCTAGCCCAACAGCCATGCCATGTCAGTCTTTCAGATGGTGACATATATTACCACCATACATTTGCAATGGCTTACTGCTGGCTTGTGTTATACTGATGGGTATTGCGTATGGCACTGCAGTTGTGAGGACTTGTCACTGTCATCAGCGGGAGTGGGCAATGGCCACCAGGCTTACCTTAACATGCATAAATACCGACCACTCTCACACGATATGAGACACACACCAAACTAACACACACATACCTGCATATTGTGCAGATGCTACAACCTATCCTGCTACCTTGGCCACCTCTATGCATCTGTGCGCCACTGGTATTATACCTACACATACATGTTACTGCATTTCTACATAGGGTTGTGGGGGGGACACACTTGACTGTTATGATGTGTGTACATCAGATTGGGGGGGACATACCAGACCATTACTACATAATTAAGTAGGGTTGGGGGGAGCACACCTGACTGTTTCTATATTTCTACACAGGATTGGGGGGGCACACCTGACTATTTCTACATTTCTACACAGCATGGCGGGCACACCTGACTGTTTCTGCATTCCTACACAGGATTGTGGGGCACACCTGACTATTTTTACATTTTTACACAGGTTTGGGGGGCACACCTGACTGTTACTACATTTCTACGTAGGATGGGGGTGCACACCTGACTATTTCTACATTTCTGCACAGGATTGGGGGGGCACACCTGACTGTTATTACATTACTATATAGGATGGGGGGCATGGGGGTACACCTGACACTTGTTCACATTTGCTATGACTGTACTGGTATGTCAGGTACTCCATTTCATTCTGTATTCTAACCTATCATGCTGACTACAGGCATATCAGTGTACTACAGATCTTAGCTTTGATTGACCTACATATTAGTTTCTGACTTCCTACCCTTCAGAACTAACGTTCCACTGCCTGACCTGCTGTAGTCTGTCTGTGTAGGCCTGGGTGGGGGAAGTTACCCATAGACATCATGCAGAGGCCATAGCACATCCTTTGTTTGTGTTTGTCTACACCTGTCCTGCTGGCTGTGACTGTTGTTGAGTATGTGAACCCCCCTGACTGACATGTGTGAGTCACTTACCTTGTGGGTGTCCCAGTATTGAGGGTGGTGCTATGAGGCTGCCTATGTCGGATGCACATAGTACACTCCCTACACATGGCTGAGCACAGGTAGTGTCATGTTTGGCATCCCTTTTACTTTATATGAGAGTCAGAGAGAGGTGTTATTCCCTGGGTCCCTCCTGTGTCAGTGTATGTGCTATGCGTTGCCTCTTTGCCAAGGCCAGGGCATACTGGGCACGCCTCCTTCTGCCTACTGTGGCAGGCTCAGGTTGTTCCTCCTCCGAGTCACTCTGTGCCTGTGCAGGCCTTGGCAATGGTGGGGGGCTGTGTGGCCCTGCCCCGTGCTGTTCCTGCTGCAGCTGTTTCTGCGGGATCATATTGTGTAGCCTGGCACATAAGATGACGATTTGGGTACATGTAGCTGATGAGTACTGCAAGGCTCCACTGGATGTGTCCAGGCACAGGAACCGTGACTTGAGCATCCCAAGCACATGCTCTACTATAATTCTGGTCTGTGCGTGTGCCTCATTATGGAGTTCTTGTTCGGGTGTGTGTGCATTTCTGATGGGTATCATCAGCCACAGCTCCAGTGTGTATCCAGCATCCCCCACTAGGTGACCGTGAGGGATGTCCCCATTGGCAAATCTCTGGTACAGCTGCATCAGATGCCAGATGTGGGAATCATGATAGCTTCCAAGGCAGCCAGCACACACATTAATTATTATGCTATGGGCATCGCACATGACCTGGTAGTTGATGGAGGGGAAGCCCTTGTGGTTGATGTAGACCCTACCCTGCTCACCAGATGGTGCTTTGATGCATATGTGCGTGCAGTCTATAGCACCCTCTACCTCAGGGTATTCTGCTATTTGGTGGAACAGTTGCATATTGCTGGCCAATGCCTCACGGGTGTTGGGGAAATATACCTGTTCACCGACATGTGCTGACATGGCATCCAGGAACTGGTGGAGTACCCTGGATGCTGATGCCTGTAAGATCCCCATCATATCCCCAGTTGGCCTTTGGGAGGTATCTGTAGCTAGTATTCTTAGGCCTACACATATCTTGTTATCCACTGGGATGGGTTCCCCTCTGTTAGTTCTGTGTGTCAGGCGTAGCTGGCACAGCTCAACAGTTTGCTGTGGGAGGTCCCTGTCCACCCTATAGCACTCCACTATCTCCAGCTCATGTATCCCCTGGTAAGTTACCCTGGGTCTGTACACTCTTCTCCATCTTCTCACTGTGGGTTGGTGGGCAGCATTCACATCTTCACCCTCAGCCTCTTCCACAAGTTGTTGTATGATAGCTATTGCAGCCCCTATCATTTTGTAATTTTGTTTGTTAAAAGTTCCCCACTTGTATACACCCGTGGTGTAGAATATGGGAAAAACCAGAGGGGAAGGTGTTTGCATAGTTTATAGCAGTGCTCTGGGCTGGGCTGGTCTGCTGCCTGTGTAATTGGCTGATTCTGATACATTTCACCTGCCAGCTATGCTAGTTCTCCTTGATTACCTTCCTACTACTGTTTTCTCTTCCCACTGCCTTCCTGTTTAAGCCTGGGGGTGCGCCGCGCAAACACAGTGCCCAAATGTGCACAGAGCTGCTATTTCCTGGTTTACCTTTTTTTCTTCTTTAAAATCCGGTGCTCAGCGCGCACGCCTACTTAAGCAATGTAAAGAGTGCTAGGCAGACTCAGACACACCCCTTTGCTTAGCTGTGCTTAGCTAGGAGCAAACCTGAGCCACAGGCCTCCATTCCACTTACAGTATGCCTGACACCCCACCGCATGATGTCAGCTAACTCCAGGACTTGCACCAAGCTATTCCAGCTCTTACACTGTTGGGACCTGACTAGTATGCTGGGGAAAACTGGGATTCACTATTATTCCCCTCATTTGCATAGGATTGCCTGCAAATACATAGTTACATGTCTCACACTGAGCCTCCTCCCTTAGCAACCACTACTCACTGGCCATGTTGTCTTCTGCCTGCCATTGACTGTAATGGCAGATTAGTGATTTTGGTTAGAATGCTTTTTTTGGGGTATTTTTTTATTTTTAGCCCAATCCCATTTGCGCGCTGCTGCCCTATGCTTAAACAGCCGAGATTGGCTAATAAAATAAATAAAAGTTGATTTTTTTCATTTTTTAAACTGTTTTCAATTTCAACGGCCTTATACTTGGCCATTGGCATGCTTCTTGACTGATATGCAGCCCTTATTTGGAGCTTTCACAGCTCCATTTTGGAATTTGCAGAAACAAGATGATCAATTTCAACAATTGGCTTAAGTATTGGTGTCATTCAAAGTGGATCCAATGCCTGTCAGTCTGGGATGGCATGCTCGACAAGCCATGATGCTTCACTAGGGACGGCTTGCAACTGTCACCCCTGGGCTTTCGGATATTGGCAAAGGCTCTTGCTTCCCCCATAGTGCCTTTTTTAGGCAAGGCTCAAAAGACAAACCCACCTCTATAGGTATCACAAGGGATAAGAAACTAAGAGTAATGCTACTCAATGCCAGAAGTCTAAACCTCAAGATGCAGACACTCAAAACTCTCCCTAGCATGGAGAACATCGATATCTGTGCAGTAACAGAAACCTGGTTCAAGGCTCCCGAGAGCACCCCAGCACTACCAGGTTATACCTCATATCATGCTTTTCGGCCCCAAAACTTGGACCGAACCACAAAAGGAGGGGGAGTATCAATATTCGTCAAAGATACCCACACCTCCAGGTTGGTGGCACAGCATGAAGCATCAGAGACTATCCATGTGCAACTAACAGTGGGTAAAACTGCCTTCCAGTTTATAGCCTGCTACAGACCACCCTCCCAAACCCAGGAACCCCACTCAGCCTTCCTGAGAACACTGGAAAATATGAAGGTCTCTCCAAATACCATTATATTGGGCGACTTCAACTATCCAAACATAGACTGGGAGCATTACTCTAGCTCCAACACTCTAGCCCAAAGGTTCCTAGAATTTATAAACTCAAATGCTATGGAACAACTTGTTATCACTCCCACAAGAGGGGAAAACATACTGGACCTGATCATCACCAACATGGGGACTCTATGCTCCAGACCAGAAGTGTATCCCTCATTGGTAAGATCAGACCATAAACTAATCTTACTGGATATTCACATCCCGACCCCACCCCCTGCCCAGAAAACCGCAGTGAAAAACTTCTCTAAAGCAAATTTCACACTCCTCAAAACCGAGGTGGAATCCTTCAAAGCCCCCGAGCCTGTGGAAAATACGGCCCAGACCTCAGAATCCTTTATAAACGCATTCTATAAACACCTTCAGGAATGCATGGATCATGCAATCCCAAATAAAATCAAGACCCAATCCTCCAAAGGCAGATGTCCTGTCTGGTGAACCCCAGCCATAAACAAACTATACAATAGAAGGAGGAAGCTACTACATGATAGAGCAAAATCCCAAAAAGGGAAGGCATCTCTGATCAGTATTAGCAAAAAACTAAGGGCACTCATAAAATTGTCTAAGGCCAGCTTTGAGAGAAAAATTGCACAGGACACTAAGGATAATCACAAGGCTTTCTTTAGTTATGTTAGGAACCTGGGTGAGAATTCCCAGATATGCTCAGAATTAGTCCAAAATGACAAAAAATACATCGAACCCACAGACATTGCCAACATCCTAGCTGACAGGTTCAGCAAACTCCCCTACCACCCAAAAGGCAACTATCTATCCTTGCAGAGTGCTTCCCCCTGACATCTCAGATGCTCAGGTAAGAGCCGCCCTCTCCAAAGCAAAAAACACAGCATCAATGGGACCAGACAGTGTCCTGGGCTGAGTCCTACATGAACTCCAAGAAGAGCTAAACCCAAACATAAAACTACTGTTCAATCTCAGCCTTACTACAGGATATGTACCCAAAGAGTGGCGTACAGCAACAGTGGTCCCTCTCCACAAAGGTGGTGCCTCAACGGATCCTGGAAACTATCACCCCATAAGCCTGACTAGCTTGGTCTGCAAAGCTATGGAAAGGATCATCATGAACCTCATAAATAAAGATATTGGGGACCTACAGACACTGGATCCTACGCAGTTCGGCTTTGTTAAGGGCAGATCCTGCCTCTTAAACCTGGTCAATTTCTTTGAAACAGTCACCAAGGCCATTGACGAGGGGAAGGTGGTCCACACAGCCTACCTGGACCTTGCAAAAGCCTTCGATACAATACCCCACTTGGGTATTATAGATAAGCTCACCAGGTTAAATATAAACTCCTATGTCACTAGATGGGTTGCAAACTGGCTCAAGGACAGAACCCACATGGTTAGAATTGCTGGAGCCATGTCAGACTCCAAACCAGTTACAAGTGGCATCCTACAAGGCTCAGTCCTGGGACCTCTCTTGTTCGGTATATATTTCTTGGAGGTACAGGCCAACACGGAAGGACTGTGGCTGACCAAGTTCGCAGATGACTGCAAACTGGGTGCCATAATCGACTCTCCAGCCGACACAAGCATCCTCCAAAAGGGCCTCATAGAAACAGACAACTGGTGCCAGAGCCATGGCCTCAAGCTAAACGCCAAAAGTGTATAGTCATCCCTTTGGCAAAACAAAGTGCCCACAAATTACCACATAGGTGGTAATCCATTAAGTACAGAAGAAGTAATTAGGGACCTGGGGACCCAAGTTGATAGCAATCTCTCATTTCACAACCACGTGGCCAAAGTGGTTAGAAAAACATTTTATATAGCCCACCTAATCATGAAGGGATTCACATCTAGATCAGGGGAGGTCATCGTGCCTCTTTACTCATCCCTCATCAGGCCCATAATTGAGTACATTGCCCCTTTTGGGATGTACCTTACCAGACACCTGCAGCAACTGGAAAGACCCCAAAAGTGCCTCACCAAGAGGATCAAAGGGCTCAAACAGATGCCATATGCTGCCCGGTTAAAGAAACTCCAGCTCTACTCAGTGGCATACCGCCTGCTCAGAGGCGATCTGTGCCTGACGTATAAAGCCATGTCCAACCTGGAATTAATGGGCATGCTGCACCTCAGAAAATCAAATCCCATCGAGCTATGCTCGAGAGGCTTGAACCTCAGCACTGAAATAAATAGGACATGCTGGAGGGACAGATTCATAACCCAGAGGCTCCCTTCACTCTGGAATAAAATCCCAGTCCAGGTTAGGCAGAGTCCCTCATTGACTCTCTTCAAGAGGAATCTTGATGAGTGGATGGGAGATCGTAGGTTTACCCCGGGTATCACTTCTGTGTCACTGTTAGACAGAGGCATAGTATACTAACCTCGAAAAAGGGCATAGCAAAATTAATTTAAAATGGGTGGCGAAAGCCAAACACACTCTGGCTAGGCTTATAAATGCCCTAGGGTAGATAGCCTAGTATGAACCTATGAACCTATGTACTCGGTTACTAACCGAGTACATTTCTACAGATTACACTAGTCCTGCATGGCCGGTTTCCAGCTTCCTGGATCACAAATTCACCTAATTTGCATGGATTTCTCTTGCAAATGGGGTAATTTGCATACAGGGGCTGAGTCCGTGCAGGACAAGTGCAGGAGTGCTCATGCACACCCCTACAGGCTATTCCTCGATCGCACTGCAGACATGTTGCTGCTGCACTAATCCTGCACGCTGTGCAAGGCTTACAGAATCCATGGGATGTACTTTTCAAATCTGCAGGGGAGAAAGTAATACATGGATGAAATGTTATGGCCATTCTCTCTCCTTTAAGGACCCATTCATTTCTACAGCTGCTGCTAACAGCAGAACTGACATTTACCTCAGTATTTTTATTATATGGATGTTTTGTTTATCACTGTACAGCATTTGTCTTAAAAGAAATGTCTTTTTAATTAAAAAAATGTGTATTTTTATGTGTTAGCATTCATATGCATGTATGGTGAAGTAGATAGGGATGGTCTTCTGTCATATTTTGGGTAGAATTTTAGATAATCTTTGCATTAATATTTTTCAGAAGTCACGCAATCTGATTTTAAATAAAATATTCTGCCTTGTGCTGTAAAAGTCAGGTAGACTTGTCAGGTAGCATTTTTTCTATATCATACAAGCTAGTTTTTCACATACTAGGCTATGCACAGACTCTTGAAATAAACATACATGCAAATTTTTATAAAACAGCTGAAAAACTGTATAGACCTTGTTTTTAAGAACCATATGTATGTGGATGCATAATACATCTAAGTGATTTTATTCTGTACTGACAAAGCATCACACAGTGACACTGCAGTGTATGAAATGTGCATCATTTTCCACTGACTTTCTTTGCACAAGTGTGTCATTGTAGAAATTCAGTGTTACATAGAGCTAGAGCATGAAAATTCCTAGGCACTGTTTTGGGGTGGTACAGCACATCTGTGCCATGGTAGAACAATGCGATTGTTTGGGGAAAAAACCTACAGTTTAGATTTACTGTTGTTTAAAAAAAAAATAATATATATATATATATATATATATATATATATATATATATATATATATATATATATATGTTATCAAGATGTATGTCAAAACGATCAAAGATGCAGCTGAAAATACTGCAGAAAAATGGCAAACATATAATCTAGACACTAGGGTCTTCCCATTTGACACAAATTTTGGAGTTCTTTGAAGACAAGAAAATATAGCTGGTCTGGTACTATCGTGTAAAACATCATAGCACCTATTCTCAAAATGGCTGAAGGTACAGCTTCAAAAGTGTGTTTTAGGCTGTTCCACAAAATGACTAATAATTCAACAGTATTATCTGACCTTGTACCTGTCAATGTGCCTTTTAGTGCCTCAGAGAGTGATGGAACTACATAAAACAAACATGGCAGATGTTACCAAGTGCACCAGTTTTCAATAAGCATTTATGAGCCTGAGCAGATACTTAAGGCTCCATTAGCTCTAGCTATTAATATATGAGTGACACTCAAGTTATCAGAATTGCATTGTAGCAATAATCCCTTAATATTTCAATGTAGTTCTGTGTCTCAGAGGGCTACAGATCTGACTGTGGTCCAGGGATCCTGTGTTTGAGTACAGAGCTTAGGCATGCAGGCATGAAGGATATTGTGGGAAGTAGGAGTGGATGGCACAATTTCCAACTTGTACTCCTAGAGGAGGGAAAGAGTGGTGACTATTGTTATTCATAGTCTGGGTAACTCCTATTGTGGCTGCAAACTGGCCTGGGATGAAGCATATGATAAAGATAACATGTAAGAACTAGCTTTCTAGGAGTGCATGTCTTTGGATTCATGACAGTAGATTAATACAAATATCATTGATGACAAACTCAACAAAACAAATTCTCAGAGACAACTTTCTATGATTCTTTGAGGAAGTCTTTTTTGCAGGGGGTAAGCACACCTAGCAACACCTCAACTTGGAGTGGGGTGCTACTCTCCAAACCAACCGCAAGGTCACAAAGGGTGGAGAAAGATGAACACTCCTCTACCAATGTAAAAGTTTCAGTGAATTTGTCAGAAACCTCCTACCTCACTTGGATTGCTCTCAATAATTTGACACATTTCATGTCTTCCTAAGGCCCAACAATGTAGGCATTATACAGGTTCCTTCTAGATCTCCAAAAGGATAGACGGAGAGGAATGGGTGCATATATAAAGATGCACTTCCAACTGCATAAATAAAAGTTGTAGTTTGATCCATGAGGAAATAAATATAATATGTAAAATGTTTATGTGCACAAGAAAATAGCACAGCAGAGGCTACAAGAAGGGAAGGGTGGGGTCAAAAATTATTAAAAATAAATTCTGTCTTCATAAGACAGCTCGAGAGAAGACAGCAAAGGCTTCAAAATGGCATCTCATTTAACATACAGTGGATATAAAAAGTGCACACACCTCTGATAAAATGCCATTTTGTTGTGATATAAAAAAATGAGACCACAATAAATCATTTCAAAACTTTTCCCACTTTTAATGTGACATATAACCTGTGCAATTAAATTGAAAAACAAACAAATATGTTAAGGGAAAAAATATAAAAAAATAAAAAAACGTACAATAAGCTGGCCGCACAAGTGTGCAGACCCTTAAACTAATACTTTGTTGAAGCTCCTTTTGCTTTAATTACAACATTCAGTCTTCTTGGGTAGAAGTCTATCAGCATGGCACATCTTAACTTGGCAATATTTGCCCACTCTTCCTTGCAAAAGCACTCCAAATCTGTCAGATTGCAAGGGCATCTCTTGTGCACAGCCCTCTTCAGGTCACCCCACAGATTTTCTATTGGATTTAGGTCTCTGCTCTGGCTGGGCCATTCCAAAACTTTAATTTTCTTCTGGTGAAACCATTCTTTTGTTGATTTGGATGTATGCTTGGGGTCATTGTTGTGCTCTTCATCTTCAGCTTTCTAGCAGATGCCTGAAGGTTTTGGGCCAGAAGTGACTGGTATTTAGAACTGTTCATAATTCCCCTCCACCTTGACTAAAGACCCAGTTCCAGTTGAAGAAAAGCAACCCCAAAGCATGATACTGCCACCACCACGCTTCATCATGGGGATGGTGTTCTTTTGGTGATGCAAAGTGTTGTTTTTGCATTAAACGTACCTTTTGGAATTGTGGCCAGAATGTTCAGCCTTGGTCTCATCAGACCATAACACATTTTCCCACATGCTTTTTGGAGACTTGATGTATTGTTTTGCAAATTATAGCGGGCCTGAATGTTTTTCTGTGTAAGAAAAGGCTTCCGTCTTACAACCCTACACCATAGGCCAGACATACGTAGAATATGGGAGATTGTTGTCACATGTAGTATGCATCCATTGCTTGCCACAAATTCCTGCAGCTCCATCAGTGTTGCTGTAGGTCTCTCGGCAGCCTCCCTGACCAGTTTTTGTCTGCCTTTTCATAAATTTTGGAGGGATGTCCAGTTCTTTCATTGTCACTGTTGTCCCATATTTCCTCCACTTTTTGATGACTGTCTTCACTATGTTCCATGGTATATCCAATGCTATGGAAATTTTTTGTACCCTTCTCCTGACTGATACCTTTCAACAATGAGATCCATTTGATGCTTTGTAAGCTCTCTGTGAAATATGGCTTTTGCTGTAGCAGGCAACTAAGTAAATGTCAGGAAAATCCTACTAGGACAGCTGAAATTTATTTGGGGTTAATCAGAGTCTCTTTAATTGGCGGCAGGTCTGTACCCAAGGAGACTGAATGTTGTAATTAAAGCAAAAGGTGCTTCAACAAAGTATTAGTTTAAGGGTGTGCACACTTATGCAACCAGCTTATTGTACATGTTTTATTTCTTATATTTTTTCCACAAACAGATTTGTTTGTTTTTCAGTTGAATTCTACAGGTTATAGGTCACATTAAAGGTGGGAAAAGTTTTGAAATTATTTATTGTGGTCTCATTTTTTTATATCACAAAAACCTGGCATTTTAACAGGGGTGTGTACACTTTTTATATCCACTGTATATGCAACACTGGTAGTCTCCCTTAGAATGATGTCACTCTCCCTCAGAATTATGTAACAGTGATCTGATACAAAATTTTCTCGTGATTACATTTCTGTATCGTTTCCCAGCTTGGAACTTTTTCTATAAGACATTTGCATTAATTTTAAATAAAATCTCCTTATCCATGAATGTTGGACTGTTAACAAATCTTAAAAATTACTATATCCTCCCGGCACCAAATTACTAATGCATGCTAATCCAAACCTTATCTCTCCCCTTGCCCCCAACCCTAACCCTGCACCTCACCTTACCTTACAAAAACCCTTTCCATAACACTACTACTAAACAAACTCTCAGACACACACCACAATCATAAACACATATATAAAACACTAAATCTATCCCCTTACCTAGCCTTAATTATAACCGTAATCCCAGAGACTATCACACTCACTTGCCTTCCGATCACACACACAAAAAACAAATTAAACATACCCAGCATTAAACCTATCTCCTACCCTAGTCCATACATTAAAGTATATGGACACATCCCAGCATTATACCTGAGGTTACATCAAGTAGGAAACACTAAATTTATTTCAGATGTGGTTTAATAAAAAAAGTCTATAAAACATCATTAAAAATGGTCCAAATAAAAGGAGAATGGCAAGGACAGAAAAACAATGTGACCCTTAACCCAAGAAATGCCACAGTACACACTAGAGCCAGATTATTGTCAAATGGGGTCTTAGCCAGGGAAATGGACTGCCTCCCTCCCACCACCACTGCAGCCATACCAGCATCCCATTACTTGACTGCCTCTCCTCCATTACCATAAAACACTGTTCAGACCTGTCAGAGTTCATACTTTCTTTTTTTTGCTTCCACAGATAACAAAACAGTGTCACACTGAAACAGACTTAGCATGAGCAACAGTAAACAGCTCTCTCTCCATGAAACTCACATTTATTGAAAATGCATCTGGCAGTTCATTGAACTACAAGATGTGATGGGAATCATAGTCAAATAGCATATAGTGAAGCACTGTTTAGCATTTATATGAAGACCACAGGAATTCAAAAGACAAATGTGCAAAGCATTTGCTAACAGCTTGAGACAACCTGCTAGTTGCAAGAGTCTCTTTTCAGGAACAGCCTGGGAGCACTGAATGGTGAAGTGACTTGATCAGAGTCACACAGCAGACAAATGAAGGTTGAGGGAATCGAAACTTGAACCACAGAAACAGGTTATAGCTTTATTCCGCAGCACCAGGTAACAAATAATCTGCTGCAACCCAGCACAATGCAATGCACACCGGTGTACTTGCAAAGAACAAGGTTAATTAAAATTTGTTCACATTTAAATATTAATGTTAAACTTGTAGCTTTCATGCTGTCCAGTTTATTCACAGCCAGGTAATAAACATACTGTGAAGAAAACAAGAAAAGCAAAGACTGTTACCAACGAATATGGCTCATATGATGATGTTTCTATTTACAATAATAAATTCCTTCCTTTACACAAAAACTGCTGTGGTTGTAGGAACCAAGTATGTATACAGACACACATCCATCAGTAACAGCCACTTGCATGACTGTACATCTTATTTATTTGCTTGAGAACAGGTGCATGAATACATTTATAAATAATGAGGCCAAAGTATATATTAGCTTGTTCTTTCAAAACCATGCAGTGGAACCCATTGTAATCTACCTCCACACTCTCAACTTCTTAGCTCAAATCAGAGACAAAGACCCAAAAATCAGGAACAGATTGTACATGTTTCTCTTGATATAATAACTGGAAAGTGAATAAAAAGTCTTGCATTAGCAAGCATTTTCTGAAGGGCACAGAATCTGAAACTTATGTCTGTCATTATCTGCAATACACAACAATTTGCCTTCAAGTCACACATTTTACAGGGGATGCTCAAAATACCTCTCAACTTCTTTGCTCAAGAATTCTGGATAAAGGGTCAATCAGAGGAGGTTGGAAAAGACTGGGAACAGAGACTGGAAAAGCAATTTGCAAGGCAACAATGAGAGGTCATGTGTATGGCTCCCGAGTATGAAACAAAGTCCAAAGGTTTAGGACTTTTGCTTCAGATTGTTTGCATAGGTATTTTTATATCTCAAGCAAACTTCAAATAAATTTTCCTCAGATAGATAGCATATGTTGGGAGAGTGATGGGGAAGAAATAGGTAAACGGGAACATGTTTTTTGGGAGTATATTCAGTTGGCAGATTTAAAAAATTCCCCTGCAGAGTTGTCTGTCAAATATATTGCAGAAGCAATAGGCTGTAACTAAGGAACTAGTTCTTTTAAGCTGGGGCACAGGATCTGAATTGTTCAGACATAGTAAGGTCTTAGTAAGTTTAATCCTATTGGTTGCCAAAAAAATTGATTAGAAAGTGAAAATCAAAATCAACTGTATTTGAAGTATATTGTAAAAGGGGTAAAAAAATTGAAATGGGGTTTTAAGAAAAGGGTAAGAGCAAACTACACAGAAATAAATGGAATTTCAGGTAACAACACATACAGAATAATGATCAAGAGGAGGAGTGAGGTTTAAGAGATGACAGGAAATGAGAAATTTATATGTTGTTGGAGTGATTGACAGTTGTTATAAAGAAAGAAATAAAATATATGTGTAATGTATAACGTATGTAAATGAAAAAATGTTAATATAGTCTGTTTTTCCTTCTGTTACTGTATGTGTGCCTGTGTTTTAGGTGGTGATTTAATAAAGGTGTTCAGAAAAGAATTCCCGGCAAAGGTTCATATTTTAAATACCATTTTCTTTTATCGATTTGGCACTTGGAAGGGTCCCTCAGAGAAATGAAACAAGCAGGACAATAATGGGAAAAAGGCTTTATTTTAAAACAACAAACACAGCACTCTACACATAAATGCCTTAACAGTATCACCAGCGTTTTCGTCCACAGACTTCGTCAGATGCCAAAAATTTTTTTAAAAACTTGCTGACATTTATCCCAAACCCCAAACCAGATCTACCAATAAACTTCTTCCCCTTGAAAAATCAGAAATTCACAGTAATATAAAAAAGTAACTTCCGCCTATAAAGTCACTTACCAGTGCTCTACTTAGGTAAATCAATACCTTACAGTGACAAACAGAAAATGAGGTATATATCAATTTAAAATAGTGTGTTAAAACTATATAAATTAAAAGTATTTTAAAACTCTATTAAGTAAAAATATTACAAAAAACATTTAAAATTGCTTATTTCAACACAAATTAAAACCCTTTTCATTTTAAGATACTTTAGCACCATCTAGTGTCTAGTGTTATTGTGCTGCTCGTTTCATTTCTCTGAGGGACCCTTCCAAGTGCCTTTCATGAAGTTACAAGTTTTTTTAGGCACTAGTCTTTATTTTTTTTGGTTTTGGCCTTTTATTGATTTGCTAACCAGATAAACTTAATGTACAAAGTGTCCCTTTTCAGGGATGATTCAGGAGTGCTTTCTGAGTCACTTGATGAAAGGCACACATTAGGCAAACTGAGGTGGAACAATTCAAAACATGCACTTTTGACTACTAGATGTGTTTTAGTAAGTTCAGAACCTTAAGTGCCAGGCAGCTCTAACTTGAAATGCATTTTTTGAGCAAAACTATGAAACTTTAATGACAAGTAGTATTGACTTACTGTTACTCTCAGTGATTTATCAGAAAATAAAGAGACTAAGCAAGGTCTAGTAGTTAGTTCATAGGTTCATAGGTTGGTACTAGGTTATCGGCCCTAGGGCCTATACAAGCCTAGCCATAACAATTCCCTGGATATTTCTTCCCACACTATTTACTTCCCTAGACCCCTGTCTAGTAGGGCGACTGACGTGATCCCCAGGGTGAAGTTCCTATCTCCCATCCAGTCATCAAGGTTCCTTTTGAAGAGGGTCAAAGAGGTGCTCTACTTGACATGTATGGGCAGTCTATTCCAGAGTCTGGGGAGTTTCTGGGTCAGGAACCTATCCCTCCAGCATGTTTTGTTCATTGTGATGACAAGGTTTAGATCCCTGGAGTGTGTGTCTCTGAGGGATTGGGATTTCTTTAAGTGTAGCATGTCCAACAGCTCTGGGTTTGACATGGCCTTGTATGTTAATCAGAGATCACCTCTGAGTAGACAATATGCAACAGAGTATAGGTGGAGTTTTTTTAGATGGTCAGTATAGGGCATCTGCTTTAGGCCTGTGATTCTATTAGTGAGTATTTCTGCAGCCTTTCCAGTTGTTGCAGATGTCTTGAGAGGTACATACCAAATGGGGCATTGTATTCTATAATGGGTCTAATGAGAGATGAGTACAGTGGGACAATAATGACCTCCTTTTTTCTGGATGAAAAGCCCTTAGTGATGAGGTGTGCCACATAGAAGGATTTCCTGACTGTTGTGGCAATGTAGTTATCAAAGGTGAGACCACTGTCCACCTGTGTCCCTAAGTCTCTTATCACACTTTCAGTGTTTAGTGTACTGCCACCTATGTGGTAATTCACGGGTACATGTTTTTTTCCCCAAAGGGGATAACTATACATTTTTTGGCATTGAGCTTGAGCCCATGGCTCTGGCACCAAACATCTGTTTCTGTAAGGCCCTTTTGTAGAATATCCACATCATTTGGGGATTCAATAGTCGATCCCAGTTTGCAGTCATCTGAGAAATTTGTTAGCCAGAGTCCCTTAGTGTTGGCCTGTACTTCAGGGAAGTAGATGCCAAACAAGAGCGGTCCCAGGACTGAACCCTGAGGTACTCCACTTGTCACTTGTCTGGAGCTGGATTTGGAGTCGGCTACTTTTACAGTGTGGGTTCTGTCAGTAAGCCAGTTGGCAACCCATGGGGTGACGTAAAGATTAATGTCCAGCTTAGTAAGTTTATCAATGATTCCAGAGTGGGGGATGGTGTTGAAGTCCTTGGTGAGGTCCAGATAAGCTGTGTGAACCACCTTACACTTGTCCATGGCTCTGGAGACTGATTCAAAGAAGTCAATCACATTCAGGAGACAAGATTGGCCCTTAATGAACCCAAATAGCATGGGGTCTAGTGTTTGAAGGTTGCCAATGTCTTTGTTTATAAGTTCCATGATAGTACGTTCCATAGCCTTGTAGATCAGGCACGACAGACTGATGGGGCGGTAGTTCCCGGGATCCAAGGTGGATCCCCCTTGTGGAGTGGGATAACTGCAACTGTGTACCACTCAGTGGGCATGAAGCCTGAGGTGAGGCTATGATTAAACATGATACTTAGGTGAGGTGCCAGTTCATTTTGTAGTTCATGTAGTACACAGCCTGGGATGTTGTCTGGTCCCATGGATGCTGTATTCTTAGCTTTGGAGAGTGCATTTTTTACCTGTGTGGCCGTTATTACCGGAATTTGGCAATATTTCGGTATTGAGATGGGCCCTTTAGGGGGTGAGAGGGGGGTGAAGTTTGCACTGAATTGATCTGCCAGGATATTGGCAATATCCTTGGGATTAGTATATTTAATGCCATTCTGTTGTAGCTCAGAGCAGATCTGAGCATTGCCATTTAGATTCTTGACATAGCTATAGAATGCCTTGTGGTTGTCTTTGGAATCTTTGGCAATTTTATGCAGTACAGTGGATTAAGGCAGAAGCATAGCTGGCTCATCCAGCAGCTAGGGCCATACCATGATCCAGAACCCTACCCCATCAGAAAAACAAAAAAAAAAAAGCACTTTGCTGTATTAAGCTGATCATTACATTGTAGCGATTGACTTATTACAAATCAATGCCCCCCAGCTCTTCAACTGATGAGCAATAATAATAATAATAATAATTTCTGCTTGTTATAAACTGTAGCAAGCTGCTTGCTATAGTTTATAACTTGCCTGCATGGAGTGCTACAGTGCTCAGGTTCTAGTTAAAAAAGTGATTTTTCTTTCTTTTTTTTTAAACTTTAGCAAACTGCTTGCTAAAATGTAGCAAGCAGTTGCTACAGTTTAGATCAATATGGATTGCTACAGCACACATGCTTGACCACAAATGCAATACCCGCATTTAAAAGCCAATATTGTATTAGAAATTGAGATCAGCTGATTGACCCCTTCCCAACAGTTTGCACCCAGGGCAATTGTCTGTCTTGCCCCACCCTAGCTATGACAATGGATTAAGGCTCTTTGCTCCTAATGGTCTACATCTTGTAATCAATGGAACAGGGCTTGATTATTTCTAGTTCCATTTGTCTACTCTGTGACTTTGAGCAAGTCACTTAACTAGAGAGTACTCCTGGGACTTAGTGAATGAAAGAAATATGCATTTTCTGAGCAAGAATTACTATAAGTCTCTAATGATCTAGTGATTTGTCTTACCTGAATTTTCTCCCAGCACATGTGCTTTCATGCTATCCTCTGCAGCTCCTGCTGAAGTCCTGTGTGCTATGTCAGAACACACAGAGCACTGGGTGCTGTGTCCTCACAGAGGAGAAGTCTGTTTTGCAAAAAGTTCTGGAACAAATTCCTGCCCAATCTACTCTGCGTAAAAAGAAATGTAATCCAAAACAAAAAGAGCAACCAGTGAAAAGGCAAAAATGTATAAAAAAAGAAGAAAACAAGTAGGGAGACAGATGTAAAACAAAGTCTGTTTAATAAAACACAGATAATAAACATGGAATAAAACTTTAAAAAACAAGGATGAGTGCTTGCATACCTTCTAGGTACTTCATCAGATCCAACTGAAACACATATAACAAGCAGTATTTATAATTTAGTGTCTTAGGTCACGTGACCTCAATACTGGCTTAATTGGAATAAGATCATTTAACCCCTTCCCATCAGTAGCTGGGAGTATATGCATCCATTTGATTTCAACATATTCTGTTTGTGACCTTACATCGCCCCCTCTAGGTCCTGGCACATAAATCTCTAGAACCATGAATTTAAACCAGTGATTACATCCTGCAGCTTTTACATGTTTTGACAATGCATTCCTCTCATCACTTCTATCTATACTATAGAGATGCTCCCTGATTCTATCGCTTAAGGACCAGTTGGTTTTGCCAACATAGAAACATTTGCAAACCTCACAAGAGGCACAATAAATCAGATTTTGGCTACCACATCAGCATAAAGTTTGACATTAAACACTCATCCTGTGTCTGGATGTATAAACTGATCATCAGTATTAATATATTTACATACATTGCAGTGACGACATGGGTATGTGCCTATTCTCTCACTCACAACTTTCCTATTCTGCTTGGTCAAAGATTTATAACACAGCATCTTCTTAATAGATGGGCGATTCTTAAAGCAGAAAGAAGGGGAGACACCTAGCAACCTCTTACATTTTTAATCTGAGGCTAAAACCTTCCAATGTCTTCTATCTTACAGATAGAACCTGAGTCGTTGGAATAAGTAAGACTCATACGTGTGGGATGAATATGTGACAAACTGGGAGAGGTTGACTGTTCTACCCGCTCCTCAAAATAAGGTTTGGTCCGAGTATCTCTCAACAGAATCATATCATTCTGTGCAACAGAGACTTCTGAGCTATCATACCCCCTATTCAACAGGCTATTTGTTAAAGTCTCAAAATGTAGGGGGTTGCTAGGTGTCTCCCCTTCCTTCTGCTTTAAGAATCGCCCATCTATTAAGAAGATGCTGTGTTATAAATCTTTGAACAAGCAGAATAGGAAAGTTGTGAGTGAGAGAATAGGCACATACCCATGTCGTCACTGCAATGTATGTAATGTAATGTATGTAAATATATTAATACTGATGATCAGTTTATACATCCAGACACAGGACGAGTGTTTAATGTCAAACTTTATGCTGATTGTGGTAGCCAGAATGTGGTTTATCGTGCCTCTTGTGAGGTTTGCAAATGTTTCTATGTTGGAAAAACCAACCAGTCCTTAAGAGATAGAATCAGGGAGCATCTCTATAGTATAAATCAAAGTGATGATAGGAATGCATTGTCAAAACATGTAAAAGTTACAGGATGTAATCACTGGTTTAAATTCATGGTTCTAGAGATTTATGTGCCAGGACCTAGAAGGAGGCAATGTAAGGACACAAACAGAATGTGATGAAATCAAATGGATGCATATACTCCGAGCTACTGATGGGAAGGGGTTAAATGATGTTATTCCAATTAAGCCAGTATTGAGGTCACGTGACCTAAGACACTGAATTAGAAATGCTGCTTGTTATATGTGTTTCAGTTGGATCTGATGAAGTACCTAGAAGGTACGAAAGCGCTCATCTTGTTTTTTAAAGTGTTATTCCATGTTTATTATCTGTGTTTTATTAAACAGACTTTGTTTTACATCTGTCTGCCTACCATTTTTCTTCTTTTTTGATACAAAAACAAATGTCCTGTCAACAACAGATCTTCTGATACTACTAAAGTGGAATAAATCTCTTCTGGGCTTATGCTGGATAGGTTGCCTTGTGCTGGATCCAGCTCTGATGCACAGAAAAACATTAAGAAAATCACTTTAAAGCAGGGCAGGGTGAGATACAAAAGAATGCCCCTTCTTTTTTACTGTGAACATTTCCATTGGCTTTGACTCCCATTATGTGCCATTTCATCACAGGACACCTCTGGATAACATTTTTGCAGTTCATTACATGAAACGTCTTGTTAACTCTTTTGGCTCTTTTTCCTAAGGGCCATTTAATAATTTAACCATTTCTCATTCTTCTGTTTGAGTTGGTGCTGTCTCAGGTGAGTGCAAAAATCCCACATTATCTATCGGAATGAGTAGGAGTCTTTTACTTACATACAAAAAAGAACTCTTATTTATAACATATTTATATATTTATAGATATTTACAAATTTACAAATATATAGATATACAAATATACTTACACATATTCATAATTTTCCTTACAACCATACTAAATTTTCATCCCTATTAGACCCCCTTCTTTTTCCATATCCACTGTATTTTACTTAATATTGTTGGTAAACTCCATTTGCTATTAAACATAATTTTATTTACTCTTTCATTCAATATATATATAATATATATATATATATATATATATAATAATGGGCTGCGCTAATATTGTTGGTAAACTCCATTTGCTATTAAACATAATTTTATTTACTCTTTCATTCAATATATATATAATATATATATATATATATATATATATATATATAATAATGGGCTGCGCAGTGGTGCAGCGGTTAATGCTGTCGCCTCAGAGCAAGAGGTTTTCTGGTTCAATTCTCAGCTGGGGTGCCTTCTGTGTGGAGTTTGCATGTTCTCCCTGCATTCGTGTGGGTTTCCTCCAGGTACTCCGCTTTCCTCCCACATTCTAAAGACATGCTTCTGGAGCATTTCTCCCTGGGCCTCCGCTGAAAACAGGATCTGTGGAACCTAGTCAGACTTTCCCGGTCAACAAATGTTAAATAAATAAAAATAAATAAATATAACCCATATGACATAAAATAACTTTTTACTATTCTAACATATTATTTACTTCCATTCTTATATCTATATTTTATCATATCCTTGCTTATTTTATCCACTTCTTTTATATCTTCAAAAACATTTTCTTTACATAGATGCCCCCATAACTTTTTCTTCTTTTATATTTCAAAAACGCATGTTCAGTAATTTCTTCTTTTTGACAATGTAAACATATTCTATCACTCTTCTTTTTATATAGCATATTTCCTTTTACTGGTAATTTATCTATTACCACTCTCCGCAAAAAATCTTGACATTTGCTTTTTGATTATACCCTTTGCTTTTTATTTTTATAGTTTTAATTTTTTCAACTGTTAGATTTTTTCATGGCTTTATATAGTAATGTTTTATCATTACATTATTATACCATACTTTTCTTTCTGTTTCTATATCATGAATTTTTATTTTCCACAAAAATATTTTTTCTTGATAACATTTTATTTCTTCATTTATAGACATTTTCTCTTACTCTTTTTTATCGTACTCCAACATTGATAATACTTATATTTATACAATTTTACTTCTAATCTCTCAACTTTTTCATTTATCCACTTTAACACTTTGCACAAATTTAATGAAGCAGCATATGCCACAAGGATAATTAACCCTTTAACTCCTTCTTCTTTATTAACATACAAAATTCTGTTTTACTGAGTTTAATCTAGAACCCCATATTAATGAAAAAAATATCTGCAATAAATAATTTTCAAATACTGTTGACAAAGTGAATATATTTGCTAAGTATGTTACTTTCCCATTGGTACTGAATTTGTTAAATAAGCCTTTTTCCTGAATGATAATTTATATGTTCTCCAGAAAAGACAAGTTTGTTATATTGCTTCTATTGCTTTTTCCATTGGATTCTACTTATGTCTTTATTACCAAATTGTATGCCTATCACAGAAATTTCATTAATTGTAAAATATATACCCCTATCTTTATTACATCACCTAAACATTTACTTTTCTCTTTACTAAAAACTTTCCCTATCACCTCTAGATGCACATTTGTGCAAATTATTACTTCCTTTATTCACAATTTGTTTTTCTTTTAATTATTATAACATCATCTGCATATATTAACAGAACTAGAATTCTTAACCCTTCTGGTGTTATATACCCTGCCTCCTTTGTTTTATAATTTATTTAACATACTATCACATTCATAAACATTGCCAAAAGCATATAGCTCATTGGACATCCCCATCTTATGCCATTTTTTATGTGCACCTCTTGGCTTAACCAGCCATTTATGAGCATTTTTGCTTGATTATTGCTATACACTGTCATTACATAATTTCCTTAATTTCTCACCTGCATTATATTCTTTCATTATTTCCTATAATATTTCATGCCCACTTGTATCAAATGCCTTATTAAGGCCTCCTATCATGATTTTCACTTCTTTTCTATTCACAATACCATTCACAATTTCTCTATCATTATTAATTCTTGACAACCCTTCCCCTTTATACTATATATACTATCTTCCATAATATTTTCCATTTTAGTTTTAAATCTCTTTTGTATGATTTCCATAAAGCTCTTATAATCCTTATTATCCAGTACTATCAATCACTTTCCATTTTTTTAATTGTTTCCTGTCTTCCCTTTTCCATATGAATTTAAACATTCTACTGCATAATTCTTTATACATAAAAACTTAATTTAACTATTCATTGAAAAATCTTTAAAAAATATTTTTGCCAAGCCCTTAAATTTTTGTACATTTCATATCCTATTCCATCTAGTCCTACAGATTGATATATTTTTACTTGTCCTAATACTTTATCTAGCTCATATAAAGAAATCTCATTTTCCAACTCCTCATTCTCTTTTCTCTTAACTTTTTACTTTCTATGTTTTTTACTTTCTTCTTGTTTTTTTAAAAAAAATTCTTGTACATATTGTATTATACCATTTATAATCTTTTCCGGAGTGTTTTTCTGTTTCTCTTTTTACATATTTTATTTCTTTCATTACACTACCATCTTCATTTACTAATTTGCTTAAGTAACTCAGTATTTCTTCTCCTTTTCCTTGTAAAATATATCTTTCCGTATATAACAATTCTTGTATTTTTTTCTTGACTTGTTTAATATACTTCTTTTTCTTTGTCAAAGTGCTTTCTATAATTATGTTCTAAATCTTTCAATACATTGTAATATGTTCTTTTATAGTTTTCTTTATCAACTTTGCTCACATTGTATTACCACTGTAAAAAAAAAACAAACTTTTTTATATTTTTCCTTAAATATCATCCACCATTCAGACTATTTTTTTCAAAATATTCTCTTAGTAATATGAAATTTCCATAAGTGTATTATTAATCTCTTTCCTTCTTCATTCCATACTTTCTCATTTATCCTTTTTATTCCTTTGCCTATTTTTATACCTTGTTTTCCTTTATCTCTAACCATATTGTAAGATGAGCAGAAAATCCTGTTTCAACTACCTCCCCTTATCCTATAACTAATCCTGATACTATAAAATAATCTATTTTAGTTCTATATATACCCCTTTTGTAATTCCATGAATTTTTGTCCTAAAGTTTTAACTCATCAGATCTTATAAATTCTGTTTGTCTTATATGATTTCCTTTTTACATTTGCATCTTAAATCACATTTAAAGTCTACTTTTATTATACTATTCATATGTATCACTACATAAACTAACATATGATGAAATAAGCATTCCCTTTCTTTACAATTAGTATAATCATATAATGTTGTAATTCTGTAAACTTGTCCTTTTCATTTTAAGTCTACAATTGTTAATATTCCTATTTTTTTGCTAAAGTTACATCTAATATGTTTTACTGTATTTCTGCAGAATATGGCTACTCCAGTACATCTCTAATTTCACAAATTCTATATTATCTTTCCTCCCCATAATTTATCTGTTTGTAATCTTTCATTTGTAAGAATCTTGTGTCTTCTAATATAATTACATCTACATAACATTTATTACATCACTCCAAATTCCCTATTCTTTTTACCATATTCTTAATACTATTCATATTTACAGAAAGCACTCAAAAAGTCTCATTTTTCCTTTTCCTTAGATTCATGGTTTCATAAGTTCATAGTTAATTATTGGCCTAGCTGTCTTAATGGACCAATATAAGCCTCAGCAATTCCCTTCTCAAAGGTGAAAATCAAACACTGCACCTTGTGTCTGTAAGTTAAACACCTTAACCATTATACTAACCTCAGACATTAACTGCATATATATTCTTTTTCATCCACTTCCTTTCTTTTTTGTACTTTTCTCTTTAAGTTTTCTTTTTCTGCCTTTTACCCCTTTACCAATATAATTCTTTTTTTACTATCTTCCAATTTATGTCTTCTTCATTACTAATTTCAGAGCCACTTCTATGTCTTCTATTATTTTTTCTCATCTAATTTTTTTTCGATTTCAACTACTTCTAAAATTTCTCCTGTTTGTTCATTTTCTTCTCTTTCCTTTTCCTTACTTTTTTTCATTTTAAGAATCCATCCACAAATGCTCAAATTTGTTACATTTATAACATTTTTGCATAATGTACCCCTCACAAATATATTTTCTTTATCACATTTACTTTTCAAATGTCATTCTTTTCCAAAAAATACAATTAAATAAAAAATAAAAAAAAATAAAACATGTTTTGGGTTGTCCCCAATTCTCCTACACTGTTATCATGCTTGGTGTCATGCTTGGCATATGTAGTATTTTTCTGTTTCTATTTTTAACACAATATTGCAGTCTCATCCACCAGTCCATGAACTACTTTTATCATAAACTTTTGCAATGTTCAATACTTCTTTACAAAACGTTTCAAATGTCCTTTCAAAGACTGTCTTTCCACCTATATTTGAAATTATACATGAATTTTCTGTTTCCCTGTTAAATGTTTTATCACAAAAAGATTCCATGGGCTGCAGTCTTTCTTTTTTCTTATTGTCCAAGAAAATTTTCAGTTGAAAAAACAGTCTCAAATATAATGTCACAAAATGTCTCTGTTAATAAGAATAAATGTTCTTACATCATGTGCTTTTACACCCAAATGAGCTATTAAATTGTCTCGCACTTCATACTTCATTTCTTTGTCTTATTTAATTTGAATCCTTACCATGTCCTTCTGTTTTTCATTTTCTTTTGCCTTCTTTTCTGCTACTCCACTTTTGCCTTCTTTTACTTTCTCTGTATATATTTTCTTTTTCATCTCACCACTGTTCTTCAGGATTGTCTCTTCATCCCACTTTTGTGTTTTCTCCATAATGTCTCCCCAGGAAATATCTCCTTTATTTTCTGTATCATGCTGCACCACCATTTCTTTAAGTAAATCATCCTGTAACCCTTATGACTGGAGGGTTGTAATTTTTCCTCACTCATCTCCATTAACAGAATTCTTTGAAACATCTACTCAGAATCCTGCATGCATTCTTATCTTCCATTTCTTTCACCATTCCATTATCTACTTCCCCTCTCCATCTGCCACCCAGTTTCTCCAGGCCACGTTTCCACCTGAAATGAAAACAGGAAGTGCTCATGCAAAATAGGTCCACTTATGGATGATGAGTAGAGGAAGTTCCCCAATGTCCTGGCCACTTCAATATAGATTATTAAGAAATTGTTAGAAAGTGAATCTGAAGATGTGCCGTAAAAGTTGTTTTCCAGAAATCATCAGAGGAAATACTCATAATGATTACAAATGGTATGAATGCTGAGCAGGCAGTGTGTGAATGACACTTGGAGCAGAAGAGGAATGTGGGATTAAAGCAGCATCCAGAAGAAAAGACACACCATGGACATGTACAAGGGATTAGAAGTAATGTAGCATAGAGGTAGTTGGAACACCAATAGGTAGACTAAGCATCTGGAAAGTTCTTAATTTATTTGTACATGGATTACCTGTTTCTGAATTATCTTTTCTGGATAAAGAGCTCTTATTTATACCTCCTAGAACAGAAGGATTGGTTTTGCCATAAGGGAGTCAATACTAAGTGGGTAGATAATTATCAGTCAATAGGTTTACCCAGTATCATTGACAAATGCTTTGAAAGGTTCCTGGTTCAATTCATGGCAGTTAGTGGGCTACATAGTATTACAGATTCAGTATAATATGCGTTCTTCCTTTGGTGATTATGGATAAATAACTAAATTGGTTTATTTTTACTCTGATGTTGTTATAGTCTTAAAGAGTGGGATACCTGTTAATATTATTTGTTTTAGATCTTGCTAAAGATTTTGATTTTATTCTTTATAAGGTATATTGACATTATGTGTGAACTGGCATATTAATCTCCACATTAAAGAATGGCTATTCTAATGTCTGTACGACCAAACATCTTTGGTGTCATAGGTCCATAGGAAGTTACTAGGCTAGTGGCCCTAGAGCCATTACAAGCCTAACCATGTTAATCCCAGGTATTCCCATTTCTCTTTTTTTGGGTAGTTCGCAGAATGAATTTATGAACAGAAAGGGTCTTTGATCAACACCGGCTACCCCTGTCCATGATGGACATTGTTGCCACCCCAGGGGTGAATTTGTGGTCTCCCATCCAATTATTTAGGTTGTATTTGAATAAGGTCAGTGAGGAGCTCTGTTTTATGCGAATAGGATGTATATCCCACAGACATATGTGTCTCTCCAGCATGTCCTGTTAATGTCACAAACTAGTTTGAGATCCCTAGAGCAAGTGACATGTGTCATTTACTTGTGGATTGTGCAGCATTTCCATTAGGGCAGGGTTGGAGATTGATATACGCCAGGCACTAGTCACTTCTCAGCAGCCTGTAAGATACAGAGTAAAGTGAAAGAGCTTTCAGCCTGTCCACATAGGTCTTGATTTGGAGTCCCTGTATTTTCTTAGTGAGAAACCTCTGAGGTCTTTCCAGCTGCTGCAGGTGTCTGGTGAGGTACATGCAAAAGGGTGCATTATTCTCTATTAGTGGTCTGATGAGGGTCGAGTACCGTGGCATTATAACATCACTTGACCTGAATGCTATGCTCTTGCTTTTGAGGTACATTGTGTAGAAGGCTTTCCTTACCACTGTGAAGGCTTGGTGTTCAAAGTTCAGATTGCTGTCAACCTGTGTTGCCAAGTCTCACACCACTGGGTTGGAACTTGGGGGGGGGGGTGCTATCAATAGTGTAATTGGTAGGGAATTCTATTTTGCCAAAGGGAATAATAATGCTTTTATTTGAATTTAGTTTTTAGACCATGGCTTTGGCAACAATCATTTGTTTGTGTTAGCCCTTCTTGTAATATGTTGACATCGTTGGAGGACTCAGTGATTACTACCAGTTTGCAGTCATCAGTGAACTTGGTGAGCCAAAGGCTATCTACTTTGGTTTTGACCTCTGAGAATAGATGTCAAACAATAAGGGACCCAGCACAGACTCTTGTGGTACTCCATTGGTGATGAGTCTACTGGTGGAGATGATGTCCCCAGTTTTGACAAAGTGTCTTCTGTCAGTGAGCCAATTGGCTACCTATCTAGAAATGTAAGAGTTAATCCTTATCTGTGAGAGTTTCTCAATGATGCTAGAGTGGGGAAATTGTGCTGAAAGCTTTGGCAAGGATGAGATAGGCTGTGTACACTGTCTTACCTTCATCCATGGCTTTGGTGACATTCTCAAAGAAGTCTACCAGGTTTAATAAGCATGATCTACCCATAACAAAGCCAAACTGAGTTGGGTCCAGCATTTGAAGGTCACCTATGTCCTTGTTGATAAGGTACATGCTAATTCTTTCCATGGCCTTTGCAGATGAGGCTGGTTAGACTTATGGGTCTGTAGTTCCCAGGGTCAGTTATTGCCCGCCCCCCTTTGTGCAGTAGGATTACTGTTGCTGTTCTTCATTCCGCAGGAACCTAGCCAGTTCTCAAGCTATGATTAAAGAGAATGCCAAGTGGGTCTGCTAGGTCTTGTTTTAGATTGTTTTGTAAACAACCTGGGATATTATCTGGTCCCACTGAGTCCATGTTTTTGGCCTTGGTGAGTACAGAGATGACCTGTTCTGTAGAGATACTAGGCAGAGGGCTGGTGCAAGTATGCTTTGGGATATGGTAGGTGAGGATAAGGGGTAAGTTTGCACTGAATCTGTCAGCTAGCAGGTTGGCAATATCTTCTGGTGTAGTATGAATGATCTCATCTACAACCAGTTCGGCACATAGCTGGTCATTCCCTTTTAGACTTTGGATGTAGTTAAAGAATGCCTTAGGATTATCCGTGGCTAGGGATGCAATTTTAGTTTCATAATTTGCTTCAGAAGACTTTACAAGATTTCTGTTTTTCTTGTTTAGGCTTAGGAGGCAACTCTTCCTCTGCAGAGTAATATCCCTCTTGCTTTTGGACAACAGTTTCTTTCTCTTGTTATATAATCTGTTTATACTTGAAGTCCACCATGGTGGCTTGTTTTTATGGGAAGACCTGGTTTTGATCCGATCAGGTACAGCAGAGTTTATACAGTCCCTTAAGTGTTTGTACAGGGCATTTGTGCACACTTTTGCATAGTGATCATTAATGTTTGCAATTGTGGGTGGTATGAAGTGTTTTATACTATTGCTTTGTAGGTTGTAGTTATCTTTGGCAAAGTTTTTTTTATAATTTCTGTTCTTGTGAGGGTGTTGGTTCCAGCAGTTACTTCCAACAAGACTGATTTGTGGTCTGACCTAACCAGAGAGGGCATCACGCATGGAGAAGTACAGTGACCCCCCCATTTTGGTGAGTACTATGTCCAGAACATTACAGCCCCTAGTAGGGGTGCAGACTATCTGTTCCAGACCATTTGTGTTTGCAAAGTCCAGGAACCTCTGGGTAAACGTGTTTTTGCTCGTTTATGTCCCCCATTCTATGGAAGGATAGTTGAAATCTCCCATGAATATGGTGTTGGCCTGTATGGCAAGGGATTCCAGTAAATCGAGGTAGGCAGTGTGCTTATCCTGGTTCATGGTGGGGGATCTATAGCTAGCAATGATGTGGTATGGTACTTTCCCAATAGTTAATTGGACATGGAGTAGTTCAAGAGAGTCATGTTGTTTGACCAGTCTCAAAGTGTACTTGGTTTTAATGAAGATGGATACACCTCCACCTTTGGTTCCTTCATGCTCATTTTGAGGTCTGAACATGTGGAAGACATTGTAGCCTTGCACAGCTGAGGTGCTCTCAGTGGTCTTGAACCATGTCTCGGTAACTGCACAGATGTCAGCATCCTCCAAGGTGAAGAGTGCTTCCAAGAGTGCAGTTTCATGTTTAAACTCCTAGTATTAAGCAGCACAACCCTGAGTTTGTCTCAATTAGATTTTGTTACATTGGAAAATGTATTGTTTTTAGATTGCCTAAAAAAGGCACTATGGGAGAAACAAGGTCATTTGCCAGTATTCAAAAGCCTATGAGGGACAGGTGTACACCATCTCTAGCAAAGCAGTGAGGTCTGTCTACCATGTCCTCCCAAGATGACAGATATTGGATCCCCCTGGACTGACACCAGAAGCTGAGCCAATTGTTGAAATCAGTCATTTTTTGTTTATATTGTGGCATCATCCCGGATGGGGATAGGATACTGCTTAGGGCTAGGGACATACCTGTCTGGGAGACATACTCAGAGAGTATCATCATGTCTCTGTTCATATAGTCCAGAAAGGTATGTCTCAAGTCATTCACTCCAACATGGACTATGACAGAGTCATAATGGTACTTGTTGTTGAGTGACCTAAGTGCATGTGTAATTTGTCAGATTCTGGCACCTGATAGGCAGCTGACCGTGACCTTCTTCTTGTCCAGTCTTGTCAGACTGGGACATCTGTGTGTCTCATTAGGGAGTCACCTATGACCAAGACATTTGATGCATTTTACCTTAGGGGCTTATTTGTTTAGACATGGGTGTGTGTGTTGATATATGCAGTGGTTTATTTTTGCTTAGTGGTGAGTGTGAGTGGTGTGTGTTTGGAAGGTATCTCTTCTTTTGTTAGTCTTTTAGTGAGTACCTCCACATATGTGGGTTTGTGTGCTGTGACCTTATTTTGTGTGAGAGGTGAGGTTTGCCTGAGAATTGAAGTGTGTGTGCTGACAACCTATTGGATGTCTAGTTTGTTTTTACGTGAGATAATTGACTCCACTTCCAGTGTATTTGCATCTCTCACATATGGTGTTAGTTTGCTTTAAGACTAAATGGTTGTCAAGTTACAGGAAGCAATTGCTACACTGCCTCAAGATGCCCATACCAATCAAGCTGGCAGGAGAAATGATGGGAAACTGCCCATTCATTGTGGCAGGATTTTTCTGAATGCGGTATATGGGAAGAAGTGAGCTAACTGGATTTATTCGCAAACAGCAAAAATGAAGCAGCAATTCAGTTAAATACAGTTAACATAGCCGGTAAAAGGTGGTAGATCAGGCTACCTTGAAGTTACCAGTAGGATACCACAGGGGTTAGTTTTAGACCATTCATTTTCTAAATCTTTATGTCTACTATGCACATCTGCCCTAGATTCTGGATAGGAAGGAATGCAGATGGTGCTAAAATAGTGAGCCTTATTGCTAACAGTCAATAACCAAAGTTTTTTTCAAAACTTTTTAGATAGATTGCACAAGTGGGCATGTGATTGTGGACTGTCATTTAACTGTACAAAATATAAATTTATGTATACAGGCTCAAGCAATAAACACTATCCTTATTCCCAGGACAATAATATTATATCAGTGTCTATTTTTCAAAGATGGGGCATTATCATCTAAAACAGTTTTGACTGGAGTCGTCACTTTCATCAGTTCGCGAAAAGGTGTTTAGGCAGGATCAAGCAGATATTTTGAACAATTAAATTAAGAAGTATGCCAGTGTTAATACCAGTGTTTAAATAACCAAGTAGACAATGACTGGATTTGGAAACGTTTTTTAGGCTTAATGCCTATAATTTCCCAGGCTTGAATGAAAGCTGTTCTTTAAGCAGTATTTTGAAATTAAAAGGCTTAAAGAGGTGATGTGTAGTTGATATATTATCAGCCCAGTATGTATATACAAATCAATTGTTTGTTATATTGTAGGTTATAAGTTATTTTTTTTAGCTATTTTTTTATATATGTGTTATATATGTTTTATAATTATTTTACACATATTGTTTGTAGCAATTGTTGTTATGAGGTTAACTTTTAAGTTAACTTCTATGTGACAGTAACTAATCGGTTACTCTTTGTGCCTTTAAGAAGATGGTTAAGTGGTTTTGTGATTGATCAATTAACCAAATTTGTATGTATTTATAAGTGTTACTGAGTTTTAACATTTTGTCTGAAGAAGTTTGCACATTGTGTAAATGAAAAGCGCTTTACATTAAATTTACTTTCTACTTCGTTTGGGTTGCTACTTTGACTACAACAGTTCCTGGTTTTGTATTCAATATTATATCAGTGTCTGTTTTTCAAAGATGGGGCAATATCGTCTAAAACAGTTTTGACTGGAGTCGTCACTTTCATCAGTTAGCGAAAAGGTGTTTAGGTAGGCTCAAGCAGATATTTTGAACAATTAAATTAAGAAGTATGCCAGTGTTAATACCGGTGTTTAAATAACCAAGTAGACAATGATTGGATTTGGAAACATTTTTTGCATTTAATCAGGAAGAGTTATAAATAGGTTAGAGTGACCTCAAAAATTCTTTACTTAATATAATGCGACAGTAAAGGAGCTTAATTATGAGGCATGTCTTAAACAAATAAAGCTACATAGTGTTGCACATAGGTTGCCCTGGGAGTGATCTGATATGGGAATGTAAGTGCTTTAATGATCAAAAAAATCAGGCAGTGTTGTGTATTCAAATGACATGCTATTCCTTAGACACTAGGATTAATAATTTTTTGTCTGAAGTAGATTAAAGAGCTGGTAGGCTAAGAAAAAAATTGTATTGTTATAGGATCTGTGAAAGTTGGAATATTTATTTATTTATGTATGGGTTTGTTTATTTATTGGCATTCGTTTACTGGGATGGTCCACTGGATCAGTATGAGTCCAGTTTCAGTGGAGGGCTGAGGAGATAACCTCCACAATAAACATGTACATAGACAAGAATACATTATGTAAAGGGTCTATAGTATGCCACCAAAAAACCTTGACAGTGAACACCACTCTGTTGACATGTATTCATCAAAATTCACTACCGTGATTTGTAGAATACTTAAAGGGCAAAGACGTGGTTGGCCAACCACTCAGTTTTGCCATTTTCTCCACTGTAGTGTGATCTCAGCGTTGCTATATTTGGTTAGGGGGGCATGGGGGTGCAGCCCCCGACATCGGGGGGGTGCAGCCTCCTACATCGGGGGGGTGGTTTAGCTAGATTTAATTCTGTTGGGTTGTGGGGCAAGTATTTGTTTGCCCTTTAATTATTCAGTGAATCACAAAAGTGAATTTTGCTGAATACGTTTCGACACAGTGGTGTTCGCTGTCAAGGTTTTTCAGTGGCGTAATATAGACCCTTATGTAAGTGTAGAACAAGATGTCAGTTAGTTACAGTTATGACAAGCTTAAGTAACAGCACGATATAAGAAAAAAATATAAAAAGGCTGACATTATATAAACTTCTGCCAAAGAAGAGCTATATTATAAAAGAACATTTTGTAGGATAGTATTAATTAAAGAGAAATGGTATGATAGATAAGTGAATAGGTATTAGAATGTATTCAGGAAGTAGAGGGAGTCAGGATTTAAGGGGTGGAGACTTGGTACATGTGCAGTTCCAGTATGAAGAGAGGTACTCTCGTAAAGAAGTTTTGAAGGCTGTTTGGATTTGATTAGTTGTACAGTAGACTCCCTCTTATCCTTTCTCGCTAGGACCAGACCTTAACTTGGGTAAATGAATGGCTGGTCAATCAGAAAATGCATAAAAAATAGCATTTATAGGTTATAAATCAGCTAGAATAACATGATTTGTATTAGTATACTTTTTTAATTAATACGAAGCCTAAAACTCAAAGTCTGCCATTATCTAGCCTAGAGGAGGCAGAAGTGTCATTCGTTTCTGTTGTCTTTTGCTAGGGCTACGGCAAAAATTTGGTTAAAGAGGAGGCCAGTTAAAGAGAGGCCGTATAAGAGGGAGTCTACTGTAATTGTTAATGAAAGGGCATTCCAGGCTCTGGCTACAGTACAGGAGTATAGAAGCTGACTGACATGTAGCTTAGGCTTGTGGACTAGCAAACGTTGTTGATTTTCAGATATGAAAGATCTTTTTGATAGATAGTTACTAGATAATGAACTAAGGGCAGGACAGAGTAAAATTTGTAGATTACTTTATTTGCAGTTGTCAGTTGCAGGTAGGTGAGATAATGAGGGGGTTCAAGCCAATCGAGGGAGTGTAGAGATGTACAGTGGTGGGCAGAATATGTAGCATTTGTAGCAAATTTGGCAATTTTGTCGTAGTATGTTTCAAGCTTAGTTTTTAGGGAGGATTGAAGGTTAGTGAGTAATGGAGCACCATAGATGAGAGAGGGTAGTACGTAAATGGTAGCAAGGGTTTGTCTAGTGGATGAATTAAAAAAGTGTTTGTGCCGATAGAGGATGTCTAGTTTCTGCTGTGTTTTGTTAATATTATGTTGTATATGCACGTCAAATCTTAGATGTTCATCTATTATTATTCCCAGTAATTTAGTGTGAGTATACTTTCATTACAGGTATGACAAGCAGATTAATTATACTTATTCGGGATTGATTTTAGTGTAAGTTATGAGGTTCATGTTTATAAATCCTTGAATTTACAGAATAGGGCTAAAAATGACCTCATTTGAGATCCTTAGCCTTATCAGTACATTGAAGCACACTGTACACTGCAGAGTGCATTCTTTTCAATCTTACCTTTAAGCATCCCTGTTACTAGCACTTTCTCTAATACCTAAAAAGATCATCTCTACTTGACTCCAAGTAGACTTTTCTCTATCTGTTAAACCTAGCACTTGCTCCTACAGTACTTATTACCTTGATACGGCACTCTTATAGATAGCACCCCAAAAAGGCAAACCTCCATTTCTCGGTCACCCACATCCCCCGGAATCTCTTTTAAAGTTTTTTTGTCTAGTCCTTCTAGCATGTCGAGGGATCAGTTGCTAGTGTCCTCTCCTGCTCAGCTGGTGAACCTGGGAATATTGAGGCAATGTTACAATTGCCTCATGTACACAGACAACCCTCTCCTCCTCCCACAAAACACAAATACATGCGAGAGATGCAACTATACGGCCAAACTGGAGGCTGAGCCCTCTCAACATAGGACTGGCAAGACCAGTCAGGAGGAGAAGGTTACCACGCACACTATAGACCCAGTCTCACATAGTACCATCACAACCTCAAATCATACACATAAACACACAAAGACATACTCGGGCTCTGATCAAAATCTACCAAAACAGCAGAGGCCACCAAAGCAGACACCCAAACAACCACCACCTCAGAACACAACACCTGCAACACATAGACCTCACAGTCAGAGTGTCAAACAGTCACAGCCCTTAAGGCCAAACACAATGCCAGACACACTAGTCATTGGTGACTCCATAGTCAGACACACTGGCGTCCGCTCACCAGACTGAGTAAGGAGAAGGTCACAGTAAGCTGCCTGTCGGGCGCTAGAATCCGCCACATAACGCAAGCACTCAGGTCTCTCAACAGCAGGTACAAATACGACTCAGTCATTGTCCACGCTGGTGTAAACGACCTGGGGCGTACCTCCTTGGACTACATGAAAAGTGACATTGAGGAGCTCTCTGATTATGTAGCCCAGGCAGGTATGACCCTGACCTTGAGCAGTATCCTACCTTCACCAAGAATGATGCCACAATACAGAGATAAGATGATCAGCTTTAACAATTGGCTTAAACTCTGGTGTCATTCAAAGGGGATCCAATGTCTGTCTGCCTGGGATGACATGCTGGACAAGCCACACTGCTTAAGGGCGGCTTGCACCTGTCACCCTGGGATTCGGATATTGGCAAAGGCTCTTGCCACCCCATAGTGCCTTTTTAGGCAAGGCTCAAATTCTAAACCTACCACCCTAGAACACAAAAAGGAAAAAACTAAGGGTAATGCTGCTCAATGCCAGAAGTCTAAATCTCAAAATGCACGCACTCGAGGCCCTTCTCAGTATGGAGAACATTGATGTCTGTGCAGTGACAGAAACCTGGTTCAAGGCTCCTGAGAGCACCCCAGCACTATCAGGTTTTACCTCTTATCATGCGTTCCGGCCCCAAAATCCGGACAATATTAAGAAAGGAGGGTATCCATATTCATCAAAGACACCCACACCTCAAGACTGGTGGCAACGCACGATGCATCGGAGACCATCCAGGTGCAATTAACCATAGGCAAGACTGCTCTGCAAATTGTAGCATGTTACAGGCCACCCTCACAAACTCAGGAACCTCACATGGCCTTCCTGAAAACACTAGAGGGATAAATGTATCACCAAACACCATCATACTAGGTGACTTCAATTACCCTAATATAGACTGGGAACACTACTCAAGCCCAAACACCCTAGCCCAAAAGTTCCTGGAATTCATAAACTCAAATGCCATGGAACAACTAGTCACCATCCCCACAAGAGGAGAAAACATACTTGATCTCATCATCACGAACATGGGAGCACAATGTTCAACACCGAAGTATACCCCTCACTGGTGAGATCAGATCACAAACTAATCTCGCTGGAGGTCCTCATCCCACCCCACCTGAAATAAAAAGACCACAGTAAAGAACTTCTCGAAGCCGACTTCACACTTCTAAAGACTAGTGTGGTCTCCTTTAAGGCCCCGAGCCGGTGAAAACAGTACTCAAGCCGCTGAATCACTTACAAATGCCTTCTACCAGCACCTGCAGGACTGCATGGATAAGGCAATCCCAAGCAAAACAAAGACTCTTTGTACCAAAGGCAAGCGTCCAGTCTGGTGGACCCCAGCCATAAACAAACTCTACAACAAAAGGAGGAAGCTACTACAAGATAGAGCAAAATCCTTAAAAGGTAAGACACCCTTGATCACTATAAGTAAAAACTAAGAGCTCTCATAAAATCATCCAAAGCAAATTTTGAGAGAAAAATAGCTAAAGACTCAAAAGACAATCATAAGGCCTTCTTTAGCTATGTTAGAAACCTGGGAGGAAACTCCCAGATATGCTCAGAACTAGTTCAAAATGATGTGAAGATTACTGATCCTACAGACATTGCCAACATACTGGCTGACAGGTTCAGTGCAAACTTCTCCCCTCCCCAAAGGAGAGATATCTATACCAGCGATTGCAGCCCCCAAACATCTCCAAGCCCAAGTGAGAACTGCTCTCTCCAAAGCAAAAACACAGCATCCATGGGACCTGATGGTGTCCCCGGCTGTGTGCTCCACGAACTCAATGAGGAATTAAACCCACAGCTAGGACAGCTGTTTAATCATAGTCTTACCTCTGGATACGTACCCAGGAGTGGCGCACTGCAACTGTGGTCCCACTTCACAAAGGCGGTGCCTCCACCGACCCTGGAAATTACCGGCCCATTAGCTTGACAAGCCTTATCTGCAAAGCCATGGAGAGGATCATAATGGACCTCATAAATAAAGACATAGGGAATTTGCAGACTTTGGATCCATCCCAGTTTGGCTTTGTCAAAGGCAGATCATGCCTTCTAAACTTGGTTGACTTTTTGAAACAGTCACCAAAGCCATTGATGAGGAAAGGCAGTCCATACAGCCTACCTCGATCTGGCGAAGGCCTTGATACAATACCCCACTCGGGTATCATTGAAAAACTCATCAGCTTAAATGTTAACCCATACATCACAAGATGGGTTGCAAACTGGCTGAGTGACAGAACCCACAGGGTCAGAGTTGCTGGCGCCATGTCAGACTCAAAGCCTGTCACAAGTGGTGTACCACAGGGCTCAGTCCTGGGCCCACTCTTGTTTGGCATCTACTTTTCCAAGTACAAGCAAACACAGGAGGGTTATGGCTGACAAAGTTTGCAGATGACTGCAAACTGGGCACCATACTAGAAAACACATCTGACACAGCTATCCTTCAGAAGGGTCTCACAGAAAGCGGATAACTGGTGCCAGAGCCATGGCCTAAAGTTAAATGCCAAAAATGCATAGTCATACCCTTCGGGAAAAACAAGGTTACCCCTAGCTACCAAATAGGTGGCAATCCACTGAGCACAGAAGAAGTTATCAGGGACCTGGGGACCCAGGTTGATAGTAGTCTGTCATTCGACACCCATGTAGCTAAAGTAGTTAGGAAGACCTTCTACATTGCCCACCTTATCATGAAGGGATTCTCATCTAGATCAAGGGAGGTCATAGTCTCCCTATACTCATCACTCATCAGACCAATGATTGAGTACAATGCCCCATTCGGAATGTATCTGACCCGACACTTGCAGCAGCTGGAGAGGCCACAAATTTCCTCAACAAAAGGATAAAGGGTCTCAAACATCTGTCCTATGCTGCCCGACTGAAAGAACTCCAGATCTATTCAGTCGCCATCGCTTGCTCAGAGGTGACCTTTGCCTAACATACAAGGCCATGTCAAACCCAGATTTGATGAATATGCTTCACCTCAAAAAATGTAGATCCGTCAGAGCCACAAGGGCGGGAGACTTAAACCTCGACATGGCTATTAATAGGACATGCTGGAGGGATAGATTCATCACCCAAAGACTCCCTATGCTGTGGAATAAAATCCCGGTATATGTGAGGCAGAGCACCTCGCTGGCCTTGTTCAAGAGAAATCTTGACCAATGGATGGGAGATCGCAGATATACCCCAGGGATTACCTCAGTGTCACTGCTCAACAGAGGCACAGCAAAATAATGGGTATAGTTCCCCATACTAAAGGGGTGGCGTAAGCCACAAAACTATGGGCTAGGCTTGTAAATGCCCTCGGGCAGATAGCCTAGTATGAACCTATGAACCTATGAACCTATAATCTATATCTGAACTGAAATAAATTATGTAACAGTTGAATTTTCAGTTAGTTTTAAACTGTTTTGTTGACTTTAGTGCTTTATCAACAAATTGATTTGGTAAAACATTCAGCTTTTGGCCTCCTGAGCATCAAATGGTCTTGGCCTCTGAACGAAGCAGAAGTAAGGGGTCTAGTAAATATTTCAGTAATTTGACCACTAAAACAGAAAAAATAGCTTTACACAGTTTAACATAAATGCCAGCAGTACAAGCAAGCGAGCGACTGTGTTAATGAACATAGAACTTCATGCTGACAATATAATCATGGTGGTTTATAGCAACAATCTTTATGAATAAATTAATTTTGCCACATTGATAACTTTAATAATTTTTAGAGAGTCTATATTTTGGAGAATCAAGATAAGTTCAGGTATTTGAATGATACAGTATGTTTGAAAGTTAGCACAAAGGATTAAGGTTCTGAGCTGTTCATGAGCTGCTTCTTGTAGTTCAGTATACAAGTTTTGATTCCTTCCACCTATTTTTGTCTACTGTGTGACACTCAACAAGTCACACAACCTGACAATGCTCCCAGGTCACCAGTAAAATTACCTGGTGAATAAAAAAAGCCCTTTATTGCATGACTTTTGACAGTTAATTAAATCCTGTTATCATATGTACCAATGCTTACATTAATTAAGGGCACTAAAGTTTTAAAACAAAGTATGGAAAATGCAGTCATAACTACATCCTTTATATTTATGACCAAGGATGATCTTTCTGTTTTTATGATCATTCCACTAGAGGTTTTATCAATGCTATTAGCTGAGTTTTTAAGAAATATTAATTATTTAGAAGGTAGTTGGTTAAGTGGTTTTGCTCAATGCAATAGTTCTTGAAAAAATGTTTAGTTTTGATGGATAATTATATTATTAGAAATATGGCACTGTGAAGGGTATAGGCTTGGTGATTATGTACGCATAGTCATGCGTGTACAGATAGAAAAAGTTATTCATTACAAATGACTAACACACACACGCGCACACACACACACACACACACACACACACACACACACACACACACACACACACACACACACACACACACACACACACACACATATATTTTTACAAGAGTTACATGGATAACCTTTTCTTGGGGGGGGGGGGGTAGGGAAGAACCGACAATGACTTCTGTCACTTTATTATAAATTTGAGCAAATGTGGTGACAGTATCAGTTTATATATACAGCATTCCATAGCAGAGACTGAACATTTCAATGACTGTATTATAAAACTGTATGGTCTGCAGTCAGGTTTTCATAAGACAATGGATTTTTGCTATTACTTAAATTTTAAAAGCAGACATTCTCGTTCTATTAAGAGTAACATAAGTTAAGGTATTCATTATTAATGACTGATATGTCTCTGGAGACTTGTCAGAAGGCTAACAAAAGCATTTGCTTTTGAAACTTTGAATTTGTCATTATATAACATGCAGTCATCACAATGGAATGCTCTATGCTCAAATTAATATTACTACCCATTTTATTCAACTTCCTGATAAAATTAAAAACAACAACATCACATGGTCATCTATTTCTCTCTTTAATGCCCCCAGAAAAACAAATAAACAGAAAGAAAAAAAAGGTTATTGGTGTAACTCTTGTTCCCAAGTATATCTAAATTAATGATGTGAATAAACCTTGAGTGAAAAAGTGGTTGATAAAATGCAATCAATATCAGACCTAATTGGAAACAAAAAACAACAAGTTACATATCAGTGAAACTAAACAACATTTTATAACCTAAAACCAAGGAAAGAAACCAAAGCATGTCTTTATGTGGGAAACATTACTTACATATACCAGCAACACAGTTGCACAAATGAGGTAAGAAAAAAAAATCATGTACACATATGTGAGTCATTGCCACTGACAAACTACAAACTCTTGAAAATCTTAAACTCAGAGAAAGGACCTTAAATGAGTATATGACTCCCAAACAGCTCTGAGACTCGTTTGTGATTGCCTCACAAAATTATGATTCCAAATGTGTAAAATGTTCTGAATGCAAATAGCATTCCGGAGCAAAAAAAATCACAGCAAAAATATTTTTGCAGGGATGCAAACCCTCTGCAACCCAGTGTGGGGGGTGTACCCTCACACCACAAATATTTATATATACTAACTCATAGGTCACACCAAGGTAGGGAAAGGGGAAATCCATGGTATACCAGCAATTCCTTCTTTTGGTGAAAAGCTGGATGGGTGAGCACTAGTGACTGCACAAATGAGTGTCAATCACTAATGTATTGCATATGTGTCTGGCACCAGACTGTATGCGTGGGAGTTCCAACACTACACCCCTAATATGGAGGAGGTTTCATTCTTCCAAACTCATTTACTTACATGCACTAACTTCACAGTCACACAGTTATGGACTAAATCCTATGTACACTGAATTATGGCCAGGGCCAAAAAGGAACCACCACAGTCAGTAATTCTTAACACAAAACTGAAAATTATATTCAAATGCTACAATTAACAAAATGTTAGAAAAATATGTATTTGAACATTTATAAAGTGCTAGTTTAAAAGCAAATAGTATATAATGCATTTTATTCTATTTACAATATGGCAATAAGAATGATTTTACATGTAATTGCTTGAAGCTTTGGAGCTGCAGTGTATTTGAACTCTGACCCTGGCAGTAGTCAGCTCAGCAAGCTTATGTTTTTCACTAATGATTATCTGCTGGGTCAGGAAAATTAAATGTATAAAGCATTGAATATTCTTATTCCTTCCTCTGAGATAATTGACCTTGTGAATGTATCAGAGATAAGACACAGCTGCTAAAGTAAAAGTTGCAAGAAGAACAAAGAAGTATATTACAAGAGTGAACCGACTATTGTATTCAAGCTAGCCTGAGACCTTGGAAGAGTAACATTTACAGAAAGACATTATAACAAACCAGGTGCTTTGCAAGGCTGTATTATTCCCATGGGAAAACTTTTAAAATGTATAACATCAGCTTTTTCTTATGAATAGAATATTGTAGACCATAGTGATGTAGGTGCCCTGTGACTAACCACGTCAGTAAGGTGGGCACAGCCTGAATGTAAGACTATATAAAATTGTGTATTTCCTGCATCATGTCAGACAAAACTCTGTACTTGTATGGTTTTTTGCCTCCTGGTGTACACTAGTAAACTTTTGCATCTGAGCCTCCTGTGTTGTTATCATTTGTTTTATTTAACAGTTTGGTCCTCCTTGAACCGAATTCCTTGGTAAGCTGCAGATCAGAGTGTACTGGTGGTGAATACTGCAGGAGAAGCTACAAACGGTTCTTCTTGAAACACAAAGACCTCCGACTGAATTGTCGTTTTGAGAGGCTGGCCACTTTCTGATCTGGCGGAAGCGGTCTTGAACTGGTCGACCCAGGAGGCTCAGGTAGGAAAATATCTGCCTTTTTTCTGTTTTAGATCAGGGACTAGGTTACAGTAAATGTCATTGTCAGAGATTTGTTATACAGATCAGGGACAAAAGGAAATTACTGTATATTTTGTCAGAGATCAGGGAAACAGAATAAGGTAGACAGTTATTCTAGATAAACTGTGTAAGGAACTGAAATACCACGTGATGAAAAGGGTTACGTAACATTTTTTTTAGAATGGGAAATCAGTGCACTAAAAAATCGCGAGATCCGCCCTAACTGATGACGCAAAATATATGCAATTACAACGGACTGATAATGTAAGGTATTATACAAAATGGGTTAATAAATACAGATTTGATGGTAAATTAAACAAGATTTCAAAAGCCGACTTCACACTTCTAAAGACTAGTGTGGTCTCCTTTCAGGCCCCGAGCATGGAAAACAATACTCAAGCCGCTGAATCACTTACAAACGCCTTCTACCAGCACCTGCAGGACTGCATGGATAAGGCAATCCCAAGCAAAACAAAGACTCTTTGTACCAAAGGCAAGCGTCCAGTCTGGTGGACCCCAGCCATAAACAAACTCTACAACAAAAGGAGGAAGCTACTACAAGATAGAGCAAAATCCTTAAAAGGTAAGACACCCTTGATCACTATAAGTAAAAACTAAGAGCTCTCATAAAATCATCCAAAGCAAATTTTGAGAGAAAAATAGCTAAAGACTCAAAAGACAATCATAAGGCCTTCTTTAGCTATGTTAGAAACCTAGGAGGAAACTCCCAGATATGCTCAGAACTAGTTCAAAATGATGTGAAGATTACTGATCCTACAGACATTGCCAACATACTGGCTGACAGGTTCAGTGCAAACTTCTCCCCCCCCAAAAGGAGAGATATCTATACCAAATGAGTGCAGCCCCCAAACATCTCCAGCCAAGTGAGAACTGCTCTCTCCAAAGCAAAAACACAGCATCCATGGGACCCGATGGTGTCCCCGGCTGTGTGCTCCACGAACTCAATGAGGAATTAAACCCACAGCTAGGACAGCTGTTTAATCAAAGTCTTACCTCTGGATACGCACCAGGAGTGGCACTGCAACTGTGGTCCCACTTCACAAAGCGGTGCCTCCACAGACCCTGGAAATTACCGCCCATTAGCTTGACAAGCCTTATCTGCAAAGCCATGGAGAGGATCATAATGGACCTCATAAATAAAGACATAGGGAATTTGCAGACTTTGGATCCAACCCAGTTTGGCTTTGTCAAAGGCAGATCATGCCTTTTAAACTTGGTTGACTTTTTTAAAACAGTCACCAAAGCCATTGATGAGGGAAAGGCAGTCCATACAGCCTACCACGATCTGGCTAAGGCCTTCGATACAATACCCCACTCGGGTATCATTGAAAAACTCATCAGCTTAAATGTCAACCCATACATCACAAGATGGGTTGCAAACTGGCTGAGTGACAGAACCCACAGGGTCAAAGTTGCTGGCCATGTCAGACTCAAAGCCTGTCACAAGTGGTGTCCCACAGGGCTCAGTCCTGGCCTCTTGTTTGGCATCTACTTTTCCAGTACAAGCAAACACAGGAGGGTTATGGCTGACAAAGTTTGCAGATGACTGCAAACTGGAAGCCATAGTAGAAAACACATCTGACACAGATATCCTTCAGAAGGGTCTCACAGAAATGGATAACTGGTGCCAGAGCCACGCCTAAAGTTAAATGCCAAAAATGCATAGTCATACCCTTCGGAAAAACAAGGTTACCCCTAGCTACCAAATAGGTGGAAATCCACTGAGCACAGAAGAAGTTATCAGGGACCTGGGGACCCAGGTTGATAGTAGTCTGTCATTCGACACCCATGTAGCTAAAGTAGTTAGGAAGTCCTTCTACATTGCCCACCTTATCATGAAGGGATTCTCATCTAGATCAAGGAGGTCATAGTCTCCCTTTACTCATCACTCATCAGACCAATGATTGAATACAATGCCCCATTCGAATGTATCTGACCCGACACTTGCAGCAGCTGGAGAGGCCACAAAAGTTCCTCACCAAAAGGATAAAGGGTCTCAAAAATCTGTCCTATGCTGCCCGACTGAAAGAACTCCAGCTCTATTCAGTCGCCATCTTGCTCAGAGGTGACCTTTGCCTAACATACAAGGCCATGTCAAACCCAGATTTGATGAATATGCTTCACCTCAAAAATCTAGATCCATCAGAGCCACAAGGGCGGGAGACTTAAACCTCGACACGGCTATTAATAGGACGTGCTGGAGGGATAGATTCATCACCCAAAGACTCCCTATGCTGTGGAACAAAATCCCGGTACATGTGAGGCAGAGCACCTCGCTGGCCTTGTTCAAGAGAAATCTTGACCAATGGATGGGAGATCGCAGATATACCCCAGGAATTACCTCAGTGTCACTGCTCGACAGAGGCACAGCAAAATAATGGGTATAGTTCCCCATACTAAAGGGGTGACGTAAGCCACAAAACAATGGGCTAGGCTTATAAATGCCCTCGGGCAGATAGCCTAGTATGAACCTATGAACCTATGAACCTATTAGTTAAACTTTTAAAACAGCTTAAATCTGACGCAGAAGGTCAGGCAAAAAAACAACAGCGATTAGGCATTCCTCAAGCACACAGGTGGATTGAGGAAGTAAATTGAAGGGAACAGAAAACTAAAAATGCAAAAACATTATTTTTAGACAAAGAGGATAATAATACAGTAATAGCGACGGCTCCCCTCCTCCGCCTCCAATGCCTTTTCAGGATATGAAGCAGGAGGACAAGCTGGTCCACCTCCACGTTATCCTGAAGTTACAAGAGTACTAAAACCATTTGTTAGAGATCCTATTGAAACTAGGTCCCGGACACGTAAAACACTTGGGGACACAGACTTATATCAAATAGGGAGAAGCACACTAGAAGAGAGTGAGGAAGAAATCTGTCCACTGATCGAGGTACCAAATCCTCAGGCAGGACAGGAAGGGCAGGACCCAACTCTTCTAGTATATAGACCATGGACACCGGAAGATATTCGAAAGCTACAGAGGGAATCCCTCATCCAAAAGTTAATTACACAAAGTTTTTACAAGATTTACAAGGTATGAGACTAAGTTACCACTTGAATGGGGAAGAAGTAGAAAAGGTAGTTAGACAGATTGTGGGTCCAGACTGGCACATGATTTGTGGCACCTGGAATCCTCGTAATGCAGAGCTTAAACCACTCCCACATAGTGACGCAGAATTAGACAACAGAGTCAAAGGTCTTACAGACCGAATTTCTGAAAAATGGAAACCTAGAGCAGATTGGACTTGCATTAATCAATGCATACAGCAAGAGAATGAAACTGTAGATGGGTACAATGGTAGATTATTGGAATGTTTCAATAACCATAGTGGTATGGCTATTCCTGAAAATCAGACACATGATACCTCATATGAACAGCAACTGAAAATGCGTTTTGAAAGGTTGCATTGCACCTATCAGTAGCTTTATTACAAAGCATATGATAGATCATCGAACAAGTAGGCTACAAGCCTTACTTGAATATGCCAGACATGCTGAAAGACACTTTAATAGTAAAAAGAAAAAAAAGCCACAGGACTTCACAGCTGAAGACGGAGCAGAGGTCTTTGTAGAACAGTCAGGTAAAAAGGGTAAGAAAAATACCCAGGGAAATAGACAATCTGACAAAAGGTCAGAAGATTTTGGAGAGAGAAAAAAGAAAGGTGAGTGCTTTAAGTGCGGCAAGAAAGGACATTTAGCAAGGGATTGCAGGCTAAATAAAAAGGTGACTACAGAAAATAAAGGTGATGAGGACTGACTATATGATAGTGATGAAAATCAGAAATCATCAGGGAAGGAAAACAAACAAAGGGCAAATGTAAATGTAGTGGAAGGAACAGAGGAAGTGCAAGCAGATGTAGAGGATGAAGAAAGTGAAATTTTAGATTTGGCATTACTGAGCTTGGAGCTCTATTTGGCAGACACAAAACCAGAAGTTACACTTCTGGTGGAAGAAAGGCGAGTGAAATTCTTGTGTGACTCAGGACAGTCACGAACTTTGATACACCCTTCAAAGTTACCAGAATATTCTGAATCACTTGACTATATATTAGTGAAAGCAGCAAATGGACAGCTATATAGGGAGCCACTCTCCCATGATATAGCAATAACTGACCCTGTTTCAGGCATGACTCAGAAAAGTAAAATTGTAGTTTCTGCAAAATGTCCAGTAAACTTACTGGGAAGAGATCTTATGCAGATATTTGGCATAGCGGTAGTTCCCACTATGCAGGGTATGGAAGCATAAAGACAAATGGATACTTTTGTGGTGCGACCGGAGGGTGAAACCTTTTACTGGTACAGCCAGGACCTAGTTACGACTGGTCCAGGGGCAGTAACCGAGAACTGATGAATGTAGCCATCAGTAAGGCTCCCTCCCTTGACACTGACCAACAGCATTTGTTACATTGTACTCTATACTACTGTAGCATGCCAGGACCTGATAAAGAATATGAGCAAGAATTGTTCAAAAATCCTGCTAACAGATTAGTATTACGAACCTTGTATTGGGATACTGAGGGAAACAGTGTGGTAAGCTGTTCACTACCTCAGGAATTCATGACACTGTACAAATCTAATAGACTACCACATGTCAGCTTGACAAAGAATAAGGATGTGAGATGGGCAGACTTAGGAGAAAAAGTAACAAGATGGGAAAAACAAACTGATTTAGAATTATCAGAACAGGAAATACAAAAACAGAAATTGAATTGGCTAACACAGACACATCCAGCTGTACACTTACAAACTAGTGAAGACAGCTGATTAGCATTCTTATTAGAAGAAGAAGAAAAGCCTTGTGTGATATACCAGATATTCTTTGGTCAACAGGTAAATCAGATGTAGGACTTATTCAAACAGCAGGACCAGTAACTATTACACCAAAATCAGCATTTAGACCACAAAAAAGACAATACCCCTTGAGGAAAGATGCAGAGCAAGGAATCAAGCCTATAATAGCAGCATTACTCAAGGAAGGAGTACTGGTAGAATCTCTTGATTCACCATGTAACACCCCTCTATTTCCTGTTAAAAAAGCAAACGGGGAATGGCGGATGGTACAGGATTTACAAGCTGTAAACAATGCAATAATACCCAGAGCACCTACAGTGCCAGACCCACACACTTTGTTGAATGATTTAAAACCACAACAAAAATATTTTACTGTGGTAGATATAAGCAATGCTTTCTTTTCAATACCTATACATCCTGATAGCCAGTATTGGTTTGCATTTACATTTCAGGGTAAAAGATATACCTATACTCGGCTACCAGGGATATTGTGAAAGTCCAACGATATTTGCACAAGAAATGGCAAGCAACCTGGCAGGGTTTACTCCACCAGGAGGTAGTCAGATTCTACTTTATGTAGATGACATCTTGCTAGCAGCCCTACCCAGCATCAATGCAGGGAAGATACGATAGCATTATTGAAATTTTTAGCAGCACAAGGACACAAAGTAAACAAAAATAAGTTACAACTTTGGAGAAAACAGGTTAGATACCTAGGATATGTAATATACAATGAAGGTAGAATATTAGACGAAGACAGAAAAACAGCGATTTTACAGGCACCCAAACCAGCAACCAAGAAGGAAATGATGTCCTTCTTGGGAGCGACTAATTTTGTCGAGCTGGTTATCAAACTATGCTTTAGAATCTGCTCCACTGGCTGATTTAATATATAAAACACCAATGGCAGCACAAGATGTATTACAATGGACACCTGAAGCAGAAGCAGCTTTCTGCAGACTAAAACAATTGATAGCTTCATCACTAGTTTTAGGACTTCCAAATTACCACAAAAGATTTTTTCAGACCGTGATTGTAAGCAGGGATACATGACGTCAGTTTTGACGCAACAGCATGGGGATAAGCAAAACCCCATAGCTTACTATTCATCACAGTTAGATCCAGTGGCACGATCATTGCCTCACTGTGTGCAAGCAGTAGTCGCAGCTGCAATGGCAGTACAGGCTTCGCCTCAGTGGTGTTGTTCCACCCTCTCACATTGAGAGTGCCTCATGCAGTCGCGATAATTTTACTGCAAGAGAAAATAGCATATCTATCTCCTGCTAGACATCTTTCATGTATGACCATACTGCTGAGCCAACCTCATATGGTAATTGAACGTTGTACAACATTAAATCCATCAACGTTACTTCCAACTCCTGTGGATGGCACACCACACAGTTGCCTGCAGGAAATTGAGCAAATAACTTTGCCCAGACAAGACCTTACTGATATGCCCTTGGATGATGCCGAGGTGACATTTTACGTGGACGGTTCATGCAGAAAGGGTCCTACAGGGAAAAATCTAGTAGGGTATGCAGTAGTCACAGATACAGGGATTTTAGAAGCCCAACCCTTACAGCATAACCTGTCTGCTCAAGCAGCAGAACTGATAGCCTTAACACGGGCTTGTACTCTAGTGAAAGATAAATGTGTGAACATATATACTGACAGTCAGTATGCTTTCTCTACAGTGCATGTTTTCGCACAGCAATGGAAAAATAGGGGAATGATAACATCTACTGGCAAACCGATTAATCATGCGCAACTTATTTTGAACTTGTTAGATTCCATTCATTTACCTACTAAAGTAGCTATTTGTAAATGTTTAGCTCATACAAAACAACAGGATGCAATTTCAAAAGGAAATGCAAAGCTGATGCAGCTGCAAAGCAAGCAGCCTCAGACTCAGAAATTTTACTTTTAACCGAGGAATTACAACCCTCTGAGATTTTAGATTTAGAAATGTTAAAAACAATGCAAACATTAACTACAAAAGCTGAGAAACAAAAATGGGAGAAACGAGGTGCAATCCTCGAAAATGGACTGTATATCTCCAAAGAGAAAAAAACAATATTGCCGTCTAATTTATTTAGATATGCAGCTTTGTTGAGCCATGGGCAGTGCCATGTCTCAACAGGGGGGATGGTACAGTTAGTAAATCGAATATTCCAAACATATGGATTCATAAACTTCACACAAAAATTTTGTGCAGCATGCCATGTCTGTAATAAACATCATGCACAAGGAGCATTCAAGCAAGGGAGTTTTCCTATACCACCATATCCGTTCCATACTATCTGTATGGATTTCATAGAACTGAACAAATGTGAAGGGAAAAAATACTGTTTAGTAATTATAGACATGTTTTCCAAATGGGTAGAAGCTTTTCCAACTAAAAATCCGGATGCAGCAACAGTGGCAAAGGCCCTAATAAAAGAAATAATTCCTAGATTTGGCATACCGGAAAGAATCTATAGTGACAATGGGACACATTTTGTGAATCAGACGATTCACCAACTTGGGAGATTCTTTGGGACCTCCTTGAAAAATCATTGTGCTTACCACCCACAGTCTGCAGGACTGGTGGAAAGGTACAATGGAATTTTAAAAAACAAATTGAGGAAGTTAGTAGATGATACACAGAAGAATTGGATTTGCTGTTTGCCTTTGGCACTGCTGAGCATGAGAACAGCTCCAAATGTAAAGGGTTTGACCCCCTTTGAAGTGATATTTGGAAGGGCATATTATGTACCACAGTGGAAAGCTCTCATGCCTGCAGAATTAGAGGCTGACAGCTCATTAGCTAGTTATATGAGGAAACTGTTAACTAATAAAACTGTTTTGCAGTTGAACTCTTTTTCAGATAAAAGACAGACCAGACCGTTGGAAGCAGTGCTGACCCCAGGGTCCTGGGTTTGGTTGAAGGTCATGAAGAGGAAGAATTGGGTGAGTCCAAAGTGGGAAGGACCGTACCAGGTACTGTTGGCGACGCCTACTGCAGTCAAAGTTGCTGAAAGGTCGTCCTGGGTCCACCTGACGCACTGTAAACCGGTAAAGAATTTTCAGCTTGATAAACATTTTGTGACTGACACACAACAAAGGCAGGATGGCCAAGAGCGAAATGAGTAAAATACAGATCAACCCGAAGATATTGTTTAATCATCTTGCTAACTATGCATTTATTGACTATGATTGTGATGACTTTCCTTTTGTTGTGGTTCTTCCTACATATAACCACACAAGTGAAAGTGGAGAAACATGATGAACTGTCTATAGACTGGCATCCAAACTTTAACACATACCTAGCTATGAAGCGTGTATATGTAGAGACTATGAACATTTCAAATTGCTGGGTTTGTACTGCCATACCAACAGCATATGGAGGACTGTTGATGTCCGCTGTCCCCTTGGGGATAAATGAGACTTGGGAAAATTTGCTTTTGATACAGGTTCTGTAAGATCACAGGACAAAATTGCATTGTATTTGCCTATTACACAGAGGGGAATTGTATGTTTCTATAAGAATGATACACTCCAAGTGGGTTGGAGTAACTGTAACATAACTGTATCTTATAAATGCTATATTAAAACTAAAGATAAAAGCACTATTTGTAACATAAATTATGATTCATATTTGAGCTTAATGAAAACAACATTAAGTGAAGTGCAGAGAAATCCTGTCTTGCATAAACAATTGTCTGTTATAGACAAGAAAATGTTTCATTCAGAACTAACCCGCATCAGTACCAAAGTAGAAAACTGTTATTTTATTTGTGGGAAAAAAGCATACAAATGGCTACCTGAGAATTGGTCCGCAGTTGTTTTTGGGTTATCTGGTTCCAGCTATAAGGCATACTGCAGAATTACCTCTAGGTAAGATACGAAATGTAAGAGATGTAGCCCGAAAACCTGAAGATCCTATCGGAAAACCTGTAAATCCAATGGGAAAGATCGAAGCTGGTTGGAAGAACCATCATTCCATGAAAGATAAAGAAAAATTGACTCATATGGACTTGAGTGACAGTGTCATATCCTGGGCTGGGATATTTCCAGCATATGGAGCAGTCAAATCGATCTGGGAGTTGAGAAAACTGTCGAAGCTTCTCGAAGTAATGAGTAACGCAACTTTTTCTGCTCTCGAACTAGTGACTGACGAACTGAATGCAATGAGAACTGTTGTGCTACAAAATCGAATGGCTCTTGACTTCACCCTAGCGGCGAGAGGTGGTACTTGTGTGCTTATCAAAGAAGAATGCTGTGCGTACATACCAGACAATCGGCACGAAATTAATGATCACCTAGAGGTAATACAGCAGGTATCGGCCATGACTGAACCAGGCCCAAACCCACTGACGACTTTTTCCAGAGTCTGTTTGGTGGGTGGGGTTCTATCCTAATGAATATTTTGATTGCTATTTGTGTTGGTCTGCTCCTATTAGGAGCATGTGTCTGTTGTGGGATCCCTGTATGAAAAGATTAGTCAAAGATTTTGTTGATATATCTGTAACTGAAACTTTGTACCAAGACATTGAATTGGAACTATTGATTCCAGGCGAAACTTGTTCGAAATATAAACTAAATGACTTGCCTAGTTAAAAGTCCTTAAAGGAGAAGGCTAGGAGACGATATAACATTGTTTATGTTTCTGAATAGAATAAAAAGTATTAAAAGGGAGGAAAATGTTAGAAAAATATGTATTTGAACATGTATAAAGTGCTAGTTTAAAAGCAAATAGTATATAATGCATTTTATTCTATTTACAATATGGCAATAAGAATGATTTTACATGTAATTGCTTGAAGCTTTGGAGCTGCAGTATATTTGAACTCTGACCCTGGCAGTAGCCAGCTCAGCAAGCTTATGTTTTCACTAATGATTATCTGCTGGGTCAGGAAAATTAAATGTATAAAGCATTGAATATTCTTATTCCTTCCTCTGAGATAATTGACCTTGTGAATGTATCAGAGATAAGACACAGCTGCTAAAGTAAAAGTTGCAAGAAGAACAAAGAAGTATATTACAAGAGTGAACCGACTATTGTATTCAAGCTAGCCTGAGACCTTGGAAGAGTAACATTTACAGAAAGACATTATAACGAACCAGGTGCTTTGCAAGGCTGTATTATTCCCATGGGAAAACTTTTAAAATGTATAACATCAGCTTTTTCTTATGAATAGAATATTGTAGACCATAGTGATGTAGGTGCCCTGTGACTAACCACGTCAGTAAGGTGGGCACAGCCTGAATGTAAGACTATATAAAATTGTGTATTTCCTGCATCATGTCAGACAAAACTCTGTACTTGTATGGTTTTTTGCCTCCTGGTGTACACTAGTAAACTTTTGCATCTGAGCCTCCTGTGTTGTTATCATTTGTTTTTATTTAACACTAAACGATAGTCAGCTGTAGCATACCTTGATGATCATCTAAGTCAATAAAAAGTGCCTTCTGTGCACAGATGACAAAATACATATTTTTGTGTGTTTGATACACATATAAAGAAACACACCCACATACATACAGTCTTATACCGTGTGTCTGATTATGTTGTTAAAAAGGACATACTGTTCAAAAATGCTGTACTCTGTGATCAGATTAGTTGCTTTCCCTGGATGCCAAGAACAAATCATTTCCCGTAGATCCTGAGTTTCACAGGTAAGATTCCGTGGCACATCTGGAGGATCTGTAGGTGAAAATAGGTAACTGTAAGTAATTCATTTCAACCAAATGACACAGGGTAAACATGTTATACTGTCTTATAAATCTTGCTATAGACAAATACATTGGAATACTTTTTGAGTGCAGTTTCTGAGACCATGATAACAGAAGTGCCAAAGTTTTCTTCGTGTGGTACGGTAATGTCCTGAGGTGATCATGAATTATGTTGCCTACATTGAGGTTAAAGATATAGTTAACCTACTTGCTGATAAATTTATTTCAAACCTTATCCCTCTCTCCTCTCAGTCTATCCCATAAGAGATTCCTGAAACAGACTTACCTCCAGCTATCACACAAGACCAAGATCTTGAAAGTGCTATTAAAAGCTAAACATGATGCCTTGATGGGTCCTTACAATGTCCTTGGGAGCATCTTGAATAGCACAAAGCATGATTTAGCCACCCCACAAACTTCGCTGTCCAGCCTTGGCCTCCAGAAATGTTTTGTACCAAGCAAATGGAGAACAGCTCCAGTCATTCCCTTGCATAAAAGAGGACCTTCCACAGGCCCAAGCAGTTACAAACTCATACATCTGACCAGCCTCATATGCAAAACCATGGAAAGACTTATCATGGAACTAATCAATAAGGACATGGGAAACTTCCATATGTTGGACCAATATCAGTTTGGATTCATCAATGGTGGGTCATGCTTAGTCAACCTTGTGGAATTTGAAAAGGTCACTAAAGCAATGGATGAAGGCAAAAAGGAACACACTGCAGACCTTGACCTGGCCAAGGCTTTTGACACAATCCCCTACTCCGGTTTAGTAGGAAAGCTAAATAAAGTGGAAAATAACCCCTATGTCACCCTCTGGATTACCTTCTGGCTTACAGATAGGATGTAGGGGATCAAAACAGGTTAAACTAACTCCACAAAAAGACCAGCCCCAGTGGAGTCCTTTGGCCTTGTAATCAAACCACAACAACAATGAATAAATCCTGCATTACCCATACTCAGTCATGGGTTATTGTTAAATAAGTAAAATAAACAATACATTACAATATAATACGTGCTAGAGACCTTCTCATCTACTGAGGGATTTACATCTTTTTATCTAGTGCTGTGTTTGGCTGTTTTATTAACCCATATATTAAAGGATACAGCTCTGTGAAAGAATTTATTCATCATGCTTTCTGGAGCTGTCATGGAAATGCAGTATTAACCTTCAGGTTACTCACATGTCTTGTCATACATGAATGTTGCAAGTATATGATCAAGTGATGTTTATAAAACAAGTTTTCAGATATATTTCCTCTTAAAAACCCCGTGTTTGCACTTGTTTGCGTGTAGTGCTCCATTGTATACTGCTTGTAGCGGTGGTTACCATCGGTGGTTATAGCCGCAAACGTTTTGTTGGTTACATTTTTTCTTAGCACTTTGCTTGTGGCCCTCCAGAGGTTTCTCGCGGCCCTAGTCTACTGTCAGGTGGAACACTAAGCCTAGCCTCAGAGGTACCAACACACCTCTCACCCACTAGCCACTCCTAAGTGTGACCTCTTTTCCTGATCATATAAATTTACCTGCCACTATGGACAGAGAATTTCCCACAGTTTCTCCAGCAACTAAACTAAAAAACGTCTCCAAAGCAGCTTATAACCTTTTATGGAAAGGTATAAATAGCCTCACTGCACCACCTCCCTCAGATGGAACTAGGAAGTATGCTAAGCTCTACACCAATGCTTTATATGAACACCTGTATACCTGCATTGACTTGGCTGTACCTGATAGAACCAAAGCAAGCTCCTCAAGGAAAAGCAAACCTGCCTGGTGGATAACTGCCATTAACAGGCTTTACAGTAAGAGGAAGAAATTGCTTTATAAGAGTAAGAGGGAGTGAGCCCTCCTAAACTGGAAACACACCCTCTTCAGCTTAAACAAACAAATAAGACTTCTTTTGAAGTCCTCCAAAGCAAACTATGAGTCCAAATTAGCTTCTTCAACAAAGGACAACCACAAGGCATTCTATAGTTACATCAGTAACTTAAAAGGAAAGGCCCAGATTTGTGCCGAACTGGTAGTTAATGATACCACATATAGTGAACATGTGGCCATAGCTAACCTGTTGGCTGACAGGTTCTGTGAAAACTTCATTCCACTGTCCCTGCCACACATACCCCATGACATCTCTACCACCTCTCCCCTACCATGTACCTCTAAAGAGCAAGTCATAAATGCCCTCTTTAAGGCCAAAAACACAGCATGTATGGGACCTGATAACATTCCAGACTGTGTCCTACATAGTTTCCAACATGAATTAGTAACACCATTGGGTACTCTTTTCAATCATAGTCGAAGCACCGGCTTTGTACCAGCTGAATAGAAAACAGCCACCATTATTACCTTGCACAAAGGTGGTGCATCCACTGACCCTGGGAACTATAGACCTATTAGTCTAACTAGCCTTATCTGCAAGGCCATGGAACAGATCATCATGGACCTTATAAACAAATATATAGGTAATCTTCAAACACTTGACCCTACTCAGTTTGGACTTGACATAGGCAAATCATGCCTGTTAAATTTGGCAGACTTCTTTGAGCCAGTCACCAAGCCTCTGGATGAAGGGAAATCTGTGCATACAGCCTACCTGGACTTAGCCAAGGCGTTTGACACTATTCCCCACTCAGGCATCATTGACAAATTCACCCAGCTAGGTATCAACCTTTATACCATTAGATGGGTCATTAACTGGCTTACTGATAGAACTCATATAGACAAAATAGGGGAATCCAGCTCCAACAACAGACCTGTAACCAGTGCTGTTCCACAGGCATCAGTTCTGGGACCTCTACTGTTTGGAATCTATTTCTCTGAAGTACAAGCAAAAACTAAAGGCCTGTGGCTGACAAAGTTTGCTAATGACTGCAAACTGGGATAATTCATAGACTCTCCAAATGATGTCAACATCCTACAAGAGGGTCTTACACAAACAAATGACTGGTGCCAAAGTCATGGCCTTAAACTCAATGCAAAAAATGTACTATCATTCCTTTCTGTAAAAGTGATGTTCCTGCTAACTACCACATCAATAGCAATACCTTACATACACACTCAGTGGTGAGAGTCCTGGGCACACAGGTTGACAGTAACCTTATCTTTGACTGTCTCCACAGTGGTAAGAAGGGCATTCTATATTGCTCATTTCATAAGTAAGGGCATTGCTTCCAGAAAAAAAGTAGTTATAACCTTCCTGTACTCTTCCCTCATCAGGCCAATAATTGAGTACAATGCCCCTTTTGCTATGTAACCTTAACCTGGTATGTAAAATTAATAAAACCTGCTGGAGAGACAGATTTGTCTCCCAGAGGTTACTACACCTTTGGAACAGACTCCCACTTCATGTCCAACAGAGTACCTCTTTGGCCCTCTTCAAACTCAGTCTGGATGGTTGAATGGGTGACCATAAATTCATCCAGGGGTTCCACCTGTGTCCCTCTTGGATGGGGCAATAGGTGCTGATCGTGGAAATAAGGGTAAGAACTTGGCTAGGCTTATAACATTCCCTAGGGCCATTAGCCTAGTAACTTCCTATGATCCTCTGGTTTAAAACCTTCACTATGTTTGGATCTTGTGATTGCAGAGCTATACATGTAATCAATTTTGAGGAGGCCCATACCTCTTTCAGAACAGGTAATATATAATTTTGGTAAACAATGATTTTTATAAATCATTTGACAAACATGAAGCATTTTTCTTGTTTCTTGTCCAACTCATCCAATACTTTTTGGGGCAAATTGGTTTATAGCTTGGACTTTGTTCCTAGATGTCAGAGCTATTTTCAGTATTCATTTTAGTATTCTAAAATATTGCTTACTAAGTTTTACTTCCATTTGTTCATGTTTTATTGTTGATCCTTCATCAATTCCCAAATATTTATATACTCCGTCTTGCTCAGGTTCTTTTATATCACATTCCTGTCCCAGACTGATATTGTCTTGGTGCTGCGGCTTTCTTGCTTTAATGGTTGCTTTTGCACATTTATCAAGACCACATGACATTCTTGTATCTTCTGAGAAAGATTTGACCACTTGCAGTTGTGCTTTCAGTTCTTCATCTGATGAACTATATCGTTTTAAATCATCCACAAAAAGAAAATGAGAAGTCTTTACACCTTGTTGTTTTCTGGGAGCCAAGCTGTAGTCATGACCTAATCTGCTATGTAGACATCTTAATGGATTAAGGGCAAGACAAAAAAGCAGTGATGACAGAGTCACCCTGAAATATCTACCCTTGAATTTTTATCCCTGGAATAATAATTTGCCCTTTATCATAGCTTAACTGCAAAGTGGTTTGCCAGTGTGTCATGGTTGCTATAATGTAATTGATCAGTGTAGGGTGCATCTTATACATTTTTAAGCACTCTTTTATCCATGAATGTGGGATGTTGTCAAATGCTTTTTTTGCAGTCTATCCATACCATACCATACTTAGATTATTCCCCTTTCTACAGTTCTCCATTATCACTTTATTGAACAACAATTGATCCCTTGTTCCATATGACTTTCTTTTGTTACCTGTTTGTTCTATTGCCATGATTCAGTTTTCTTCTAAATGGCTATAGACTCTGCCAGCATCATCGCCAGTGTATAGTTTATACATTGTTGGAAGGCAAGTTATTGGTCTATAGTTTTTAGGAAAGCTTGCAGAGTCACTCTTAAGGAGGAGTGATGTTTTTCTTGTTGTTAACCAGGTTAACATCTTTTCAGGGTGCCATATAAATAGTTCTTACTCATGGCTAAGTCTTCATGTAAAGATGTTGATAATTTTAGCCAGAACTTAGGTACTGCATTTGGGCCCGTGGTTTTCCATTTAGGAGATTTTCTTAATTTTGTTTCAGTTCCTCTGGTCATTACTTATCCCATTTCATATCCTGTAAATTGAACTTCTTATTCTTTCTTTTACTACTTCTCTCCATTCAGCATCTTTGTTATGTTCCACAGGATCTTTAGAGATATTTCTCCAGAATGAGTCTGTTTCTTCTTTTAATTCCTTTGCCTTGTTTTCCAGTTCTCTAAAAAACTTTTTAGGTCATCAATAAATTGCTTATTTTGTACTTTTCCTTGATATTAACCTGCATACCTTGTAAGTTTTTATCTGCCAGTGCTGATATCTTTAGTTTATTATTTGCAATAGTGTATGATAGATGTTGATCTCTTCTGCTAGTGCATGTTGCTTTTATCATGTCTAGCTTTCTGAGTATTTTTATCTGTTCCCTCTTCTGTACTGTTTTAACAGTTACACTTCTTGTATAGTGTTCTCTATTTGATACTTCCATGATGACATTTGATTTCTCCCCTTCCTTTCACTTGTTCCCCGGTGTTTTGTGGTAAGACTTTATCTGTTATTAATTTAGCTGCACAGTAATATATCCTATTTACTTCTGTTATAGCATATGAATTTCTATGAACAGTCCTAGTTACTGTGCTCATTTGTTTTATCAAACTTCTAACAGTTTGGGTCTTATTGACTTTCTGTAGTCTGTTTCTCTCATTGCTCTTAATATGTCTATCCAACTCTTCCCTTAGATCATTTTCTTCTAAACTGAGGGAACATTATTTATTCTCAATTTCCTGTGGGCATTCTACAAAACGTTCCTGAGCATCTTTCTGTGCCATATTCTCTTCAGTTTCATCCAGTGTCATCCATTGCTCTTTTATACAGAACTCGCTGGTCTATCACTCAACAACACTGATGTCAGAGTTGTCACAGTTTCCTGTTCCTTCCCTTGCTGTGCAACTCCGACAGAACGTTTATACTGGTTTCTTACTGACAGTGGCGGCTGGTGACTTCAAATCACAGGGGGGCTGCAGGAGACAGCTGAATGGGTGGGGTCAAGGGGAGGGGGTGTGGTCAACCAGAAAGGGGAGGAGCTATGCACAAAACCACAAAAAACTAACTTTAATTAAATACGCTGCCCTGGGTGGCAAACCATCATTATGAAAGTCCAATCAAGACAAAAATAAGTGTAGAAGAATAAAAATATTTCAATGCATTGGCTGCATGACAGCTTACTTAATATCTAGATGGAAACAAAAGGTTGTGAGGCATGAAAAAATAAATTACTTTTTAAATACATTACTGGAATGCCAGTCAAAATCAAGTATAAGAAAACCAGAAGCACTCAACTCAAACCACTTCTCCTTGCACTGCAGTCCTAATTATAATATATTCAGCTTTATTAAAGTACCAAGTAACATGCTGAAAGTAGAAATCTATGTGATGCCCCTACTTGTAAAAATGTTTCTTATCCAAAAAAGACCTGCTGCCTGACAACTTGTTTCATGGGGAAAACATGATAAAAGTAAAAATGAAAAGCAAACAAGAAACAAGCTCAAGATACATTGCTTAAAGGATTACTGTACAGGTTATGGACCACACATGATTGGCATTCTGTTTAGTTTACGGTAAAGTCTGCAGAGATGACTGGATGTCTCCAACAAGTGTAATGAGCTTTTTAAAATAATGGAATCCTGTCCTTTAATACCCAAGGCTTATACATTATCTAGTCAAGTATTCTCTGCATGGCAACAACAGAAAGGTTTTCAATGTTGGCAATTCTTTAACAGTATGCTTATTAAAGCTTACTTGCATCTTACGATCTCAGACAAGCTTACCTTATGGTCATTAAAGCATTGCTACTTAAAACACAGAGCAACAGGCACTTTGAGTAATAAGCATAAATCAACAGTACAAAATATGACAGAAACCAGACCATTCTGCAAAATCAAGGACAGATGAAAAGCCACTGTAGTACTTATGCAGTGTGTCCTCCCCATCCAAGGTAGATACAACTACTCCTTGCCTTGCTTGGACACATCCAGAGTCACTACATGGGGAGTGGGGTGCAATAAGCATGTCACAATTTGAAATCTCTCTGGCTGACTGTGATGGCCCTGACACATTTGTCATACCTCTCAACCTTAAGAGCAAGAAATCTGGACAAAGCCATACACAGAAGTGGGACAAAGGCCCAACAATAAGGACAATTTTAAATATTGCTCTAATAAACTTAGAAAGATAATAGAATAGGTCTTGCATTAGTATGAATTTTCTGAAGGGTATAAAATCTGAAACTCAAATGTCTGTCATTTTCTAACTTCAGTCTTTAGTGATGTCACTAATTTGCCAAAAACACAATTTTATGAAAATGGACAAAAACGTGATGCAAAAATATAAAATAGACACACAATACAGCTGCTACCTGTCAAAGAAGGGACACTTTAATATTAGTACTGCTACCTTGAGCAGCTGACAAAATATAAAAGAATCTACATGCATTTCAAGTAATCTATAACTTTGATTATTACAGTTATTTCTTAATTGTAAACCCTCCATGTTTTCTTCCAAAATTGCTATTTTGCGGAGGGATTATAAGGGGGAAGAGCAACATTTTGAGCCAAAATTGGGGACAGTTGAGAGGTTGGCTATGCCTAATTCTATAAAGCAATTTATTTGCATGTACCTCTCAACCTGTTAATGCAGTAAATCTGAACAAGGACAAATATATTGGGGGCACATATAAACAGTACTAAAAATTGCTCTTGTATAAATTGAGACAGTTGATAGAACAGCTCTTACTTTAACATGCATTTTTCTGAAGGTTATGAAGTCTGAAACTTAGTGTGAATTCTGGCAAATCATTTAGGAATTAAAACTACAAATTTTATGAACAAACCAAAAATAAGAAGCAAAAATCTATTCATTCTTTGAAAATCTGGACAGTTGGGAGGTATAGTTCAGCTGGGCCTGTCTGAGTTTGCTGCCCTTCCCCCCCTGACAAAATAATGGTTGAATGGAGCCTCTGCAGCCATTCCAATGAACCATTATACTTGGCTATTTCACTCCATTTACCATAAACACTAATGTGCATACTGCTTTACTTCTATGATGAGTTGGACTTCATTTGAAAGTTTTATTTTGTATTTTACAGCACAAACACTAAGTCATCTGTTAAACAAAGCAATGCAGTCTCACAATGAAAACTTAGCATTAAAACTTATCTGCCCTTGAAACTCACATTCATTGAAACCCACATTCAAAGAAAATACATTTTGCCAGTGGCAGATAAAGATTAATTTTGGGCTGTTTTCGAATCATAGGCTCCTTGCATATGAAACATACATGTGCTCTTTGATACACCTTCCTCATTGTACTAAAATTATATTCCTTGTACAATACAGTACACTTGTTACAGGATGTTTTAAATTTGTTTTGAACATTTTTTCCAGTAAGCAATGAAACAAACCATATGCACCCATAATGGCAAAACTGCCCAGTTGAGAACATTTATCATAAGAAAGTCTACTCAGACTTCCACAGTCCACCATTATTAGTAAATATACACAATTCCACAGTCCACCATTATTAGTAAATATGCACAATTCCACAGTCCATCATTATCAGTAAATATGCACAATTCCACAGTCCACCATTATCAGTAAATATGCACAATTCTACAGTCCACCTTTATCAGTAAATATGCACAATTCTACAGTCCATTATCAGTAAATATGCACAATCTCTGAAGTCAGTCATCTAAATAATTCCACATTAAAGAAATCTGTAACTAATGAAGTGGTTGCTGCTAGCAATCACCTTTATATTTCATGGTTTCATCGAAATATAAAGTGTCTGTTGCCCCTCAGGAATAAATTGTCTATATTACATTAAAAAAATGATAAGCTAGTAATAATATTGCAAGAGGAAATGGATGGCAAACTGATAACGAACTCATAGTTAGTATCTTCACCAAGGAGAACATTCTCAGTACGGCAGCATCTACTCCTAGTGGGAGTAGAACCCACAACCTTCTGCATCAAAAGCAAGTACACAGCCTGTTGTGCTATAGCATTAACTTGGCAAAGCACTAAACTTCTATTCCCCTGCAGCTCTCAGTTCCTTGTAAAATATACTCAATACTCAACTGCATCTCAACTTCAGCTCAAGAAAACTGGAAAAAGCCAAAATGTATTGGGGGCCAAAAGCCCCAAAACAGGGACACATTAAACATTGCTTGTATAATCTTGGAAAGTTGCTAGAATAAAATGTTGTGTTGCCACCATATATTTTACTGCCAAGGTCCCTGAGCAAAAACAGTCAGAGTAACATACCACTCGCCACATCAGCTGCTTTGTAAAAGAGAGGAAGACTGAAACTTAAATGGCTATCATTTAGTGAATTCAGTTCTCACCATAGCTGTCAACCTCTTAGTACAAAACACCTGGACAAACCCAGTAATGAGGGAATACAGCCCTCAAACATATTCAGTGAATTCAGTTCTTGCCATAGCTGTCAACCTTAGCACAAAAACCTGGACGAAGCCAATAATGGGGAATACAGTCCCAAAATAGGGACAAATTTAAAATATTCATCTTATAAACTTGAAAATTGCTAAAAAAAAAAAGGTTGTGCTACTATGTATTCTGAAGAACATGAAGTTGGAAATTCAAATGCCGGTCAATTTTACTGCGGACAGAACAAAACAATTTTCAGCAGAGACGAGGGATTAAAACTGCAGACACGTGTTTGTAAAATGGCAGGGCAGCAGAGCAAATCCAGACAAACACAGGGAGGAGATGCACACTCCACACAGAAGCCACCCCAACCAAGAATCAAACCAGAAAACCTATAGCTGTTAGGCAACAATACTACCACCGCACCATCAATTATGCAAGGAATTAAACATTCAGAAACCTGAAGTCTGAAATTCAAATGCCTGTCAATTTTACTGCGAACAGAACAAAACAATTTTCAGCAGAGGCGAGGGATTAATACTGCAGACATGTCTTTGTAAAATGGCAGGGCACCAGAGCAAATCCACACAAATACAGGGAGGAGATGCAGACAGAAGCCACCCCAACCAAGAATCAAACCAGAAAACCTATAGCTGTGAGGCAACAATACTATCACTGCACCATCAATTATGCAAGGAATTAAACATTCAGAAACCTGAAGTCTGAAATTCAAATGCCTGTCAATTTTACTGGACAGAACAAAACAATTTTCAGCAGAGATGCAGGGATTAAAACTGCAGACACATCTTTGTAAAATGGCAGGGCACCAGAGCAAATCCACACAAACACAGGCAGGAGATGCAGACTCCAAACAGAAGCCACCCCAACCAAGAATCAAACCAGAAAACCTATAGCTGTGAGGCAACAATACTACCACCGCACCATCAATTATGCAAGGAATTAAACATTCAGAAACCTGAAGTCTGAAATTCAAATGCCTGTCAATTTTACTGCGGACAGAACAAAACCAATTTTCAGCAGGGATTAAAACTGCAGACACGTCTTTGTAAAATGGCAGGGCACCAGAGCAAATCCACACAAACACATGGAGGAGATGCAGACTCCACACAGAAACCACCCCAACCAAGAATCAAACCAGAAAACCTATAGCTGTGAGGCAACAATACTACCACTGCACCATCAAATATGCAAGGAATTAAAAATTCAGAAACCCTTAAGTCTGAAATTCAAATGCCTGTCAATTTTATTTAACATTTTTTAATCAGGACAGTCTGACTTGGAACAAATAAACAATTTTCAGCAGAGGCCCAGGAAGAAATAATGCAGACATGTCTTTGTAACATGGGAGGACACAAAAGCAAACCCACACAAACACAGGGAGAAGATACATAGGTGCATAGGTTCATAGGTTAGTACTAAGCTAACTGCCCTTGCGAGCCATTTTAAGCCTAGCCAATTATCCCTTGTGAGACTCAAACCCTGCACCTTGTGTTTGTAAGGTAAACACCTTAACCATTAAGCCACCCTCCCAACCCTACAGACCCCACAAAGAAGGAACCCCAGCCAAGAATCAAACCCAAGAACCTGCAGCTGGGAGGCAACAATGCTACTACTACACCATCAAATATCAAGCATTGCAACATTTACAAACCGCAGATATTATGAGGAACAGATCAGATCGAATATGAGGCAAAAATCTGACATTTTTTTACAAATGGTGGTGGGTAGGGAACTCAAGTCTTTAACACATGCATACAGGGTACAGGGTTCAAGCCTGAGGCATTCCCTACCACACCACCAGAAGCACCTGGGGCATTTACACACACACACACACACACACACACACACACGTAAAGCATAAGCACCATACACACAAACTCCAGTAAAGCATAAGCACCATACACACAAACTCCAGTAAAGCATAAGCACCATACACACAAACTCCAGTAAAGCATAAGCACCATACACACAAACTCCAGTACAGCATAAGCACCATACAAATAAACATTGTAAATTAAAAGGCACCTTACCTGAATATATCCAGCTAACGTACATCCTTCCCGCGCAAGGCACCTTACCTGAATATATCCAGCTAACGTACATCCTTCCCGCGCAATACTGAAAGACCCGTGAGATCCTAATGCTCCTGCCCGACGAGCTCTTGCAGTCCGGACGCAACCCATAATCCTGGCGAGTCTGTGCACTGTAAAAGTGCACAGATGTCTCCTTGTGTCCCCCTATGGGGACTGCCTTGAGCATGCGCATAGACTGACAGTAGTCGGTCTATGTGCATGCGCAAATTTCGAAAAATAATTTTTTTTTTATTTTTCATTTTTCTTTCTCATTTTTCTTTCTCTTTTTTATTTTTGAGGGGGCTGCAGTCCGGCAGCCCTATGCCACGAACCGCCCCTGCTTACTGAAGACTTCAAAGTTTTTATTTATTTATTTGACCTTTATTAACTGGATTAGTCCGACTGGGCTGCAGAGCCCTTTTTCAGAAGAGACCCGGAGAGAAAAGCTCCACAGATAAAGAAATACCAAGGACGCGACCCATAATCCTGGCGAGTCTGTGCACTGTAAAAGTGCACAGACGTCTCCTTGTGTCCCCCTATGGGGACGGCCGGACTGCCTTGAGCATGCGCATAGACTGACAGTAGTCGGGACTCGGTCTATGCGCATGCGCGAATTTCGAAAAATAATTTTTTTTTTATTTTTCATTTTTCTTTCTCATTTTTCTTTCTCTTTTTTATTTTTGAGGGGGCTGCAGTCCGGCAGCCCTATGCCACGAGCCGAGTTGGTTATGGAGTTCAAGCCAGGAAAGTAAATAATGTGGGAAGAAATAGCCAGGGAATTGTTATGGCTAGGCTTGTATAGGCCCTAGGGCTGATAGCCTAGTACCAACCTATGAACCTATGAACCTATGAACCTATAGGTTTTCTAAAGCTATGCAGTGCTGAGAGAGAGGTGGTTTCAAGTTTAGATACTAGATTGGATTGAATATTGGTGAGAATATGGGCTGTATAAAGTAAGGTTGGGAGAAGGAAAGTCTGTGCTAGAAAATGTTTAGTGTTAATAGTAAGGTATTTTTTATGTCTGTATAAGAGTATCTTCATATAGAAACTGATCAGATTTGTCCCACTCCACTGGTTTCTCCTTAATTTGAGGATTATTTTTTCTATCCTGCTATTGTGTTATCAGAGTTAGCTTTTCTACACTAAATCCATCGCTTCGCAGGTAATCCAGTACCTCAATTTTTATTTTAACTTCCCCATTACTAATCCTCTTTTCTACTTTCCCTCTTTGTTTTCTTATTTTTTGTATTTTAAAAATGTCCATATCTAGATGCATTTACCTATTTCTCTACAAATATCTATGGTGCTGCTCTTTTTGCATTATTTATTTTTGCTTTCTCCTTTGTATAAATATTGCACCATATTAAATCTCTTTCTTTCTCATGCCCATATTTCTTCTTCAGGTGTTTCCTGCTCCTCTTGTTTCTGCTGACATGGGAGACTCATTGTTCCATCATGCTGTGATATAACCTGTGTTAGACTTTATACACTAAATCCTTCATTTCACGGTATTCCATAACTTCAGCTTCTATTTTTAACTTCTATTTTACTAATCTTCTGTTCTGCATCCCCTATTTCTGTTTTTTTTTGTTTTTGTTTTTGTATATTGTGAAATTGTCCTTATCTGGGTGCTTTCTCCTTTGCATAAATATTGTACCATATCAGATCTCTCTTTCCCATGTCCATATTTCTTTTTTATACTTATCAAAAATATCTAGATTTTGTTCTTTATATTTTATATTTTATACTTTATATTTTTTCACATCTGCAATCTATCCTTCCGACTAATCTCTGTCAATCATACTATAGTGTTACAAGATTTGCTAGTAACCAACCCTACAGATTTCATCACTGCCGTGCACTAAAACAACTTCAGTGGCTTGACTTCCTCCAGGACGTGCTTCACCCCCAGCTGCATATTACTCTTACTCTACTCTTAAAACCCCTTTCCTGTACTGCTCTATCCTCACTCATATCACATTATACACCTCCCAGAACTCTCTGCAGCTCTGACCAGCTCCTTCTGGTCACCTATAAACCAAAGAAAAGCAACTTCTTTACAAATATAGTATTTTCCAGTCATGGAACAAACTCCCCCTAACATCTGAATCATTTTTAACATGAATCTCTTGAAATACGAACTTAAAACTTTTCTTCTAAATGCCAGCACTTGTCACTGCAATGATCCTACTTAAATCCCATCTTACCACCTTACTACCTCTCACACCTTTAACACCCATCTATTGCAAGTATCCTATCTCATTTGCATCTCTTTCTCTTTTTGTAGATTTAAAAAAAGTCTAACTTTTGTACTGCATGTATTGCACATTATTGTAATGTTTGTGTAATTTCATTTGAATGCATTTTGCAAATTTCTAATGTTGTCATGTAAAGCAGATTATTGTAATGTTTCCATAAAACTTCATTGCCAGATGTTTTTCTTTTTTGTTACTTTGTTATAACTGTCTGGAACTTTCTCCTAGGGTATCCACTGAAAACAAGCCACTGGCTCAGTTGGACTAACCTGGTTAACAATGACAAATAAATAAATATATTCACACTTCCTCATTTGCTTTTTTCCAGATGGCTCAGTGTTTCCTGGGCTATATAATGCTTTTCACAAATCTGTTGTATTAATGAGCATGGGTTTGCATTTGAAACTTTTTGACGTTTTTTCTTGTGCAAGTAATTTTCTTAATTTTTCTGTATATCTTCATGTGTAGATTCTGTTTTTTTTTTTTTGCATAATAGTAACAATACATAATTTCTGTCTTTTCCTATCCTCAATAGTCTGCTCTGTAGTCTTTATGGGTCTTTTTTGCCCATCAGTTTTTTTGATTTTTGAGAACTACTACTTCCTTCTACACGGGGGGGGGGGCATTGTCCCCCTCAACCTGGCCTAACTCCACTGTTGGAATGTTTTGGTGTGTTGAGGATTCTACACTGTCATTTTTTCCAGTCCTGGTACCTGTGTGCCTGTCAGCATTGGGTACTTCTCCTGTGACATGTGCACCCAGCTGTCTTTTTTATTTTTTTACTTACTTCTGTCCATGATATATGATATATGAATACAGTTCATATGTCACTATTGTCTTGGTGAGATTTTGTAAAGAACAGGGTCAACAAGACTTGAGGATGAATTCAGTATTTTGTAAAGAACAGGGTCCACCTTGCGAAGGTACACAACAAGACTTGAGGATGAATTCAGTATTTTGTAAAGAACAGGGTCCACCTTGTGAAGGTACACGACAAGACTTGAGGATGAATTCAGTTACAGTAACACTACTCTCCTCTATTTGCCAATGTTATCATCTCTCCATTTGGACCCTGGCTATTTGGTGACTGCAGTGAGAGGTAAATACTTGCTTCAAAGTTTATGCATCACAGTTTCTCTGCAGTTCCTGCTTATTTTGATTGTCTTTCCATATGTGTTTAGCAAATATTATGTGCTATGAACTAAATATTCATTTTTTGATTTTTTTATGATCTAGAATGTGGATGATGCACATGTAAGTGTCTGGTGTATATGACTTGGGAGGGGTCTCTCTCTCTCTCTCTATGCATGCAAAACAAGTCACATACAGCACATACAAGTCACTTACTTGCAAAACAGTGACTCTGCATAGGTCAGACATCATAATGTGCATAGGTAGAATGAAAAGTGATCCAGCTGAGCTACAGAGCACATTTCCCATCAAATATTCTACCTTAAACTACCAGAATAGAGGAAACTAAAAAGAGGATCATAGTATGGACCACTGATTTAAACAGAGACTCAACTAAGATGTTGCAATAAAATTATATTTAAGTAATGGAAGAGTGCAAGAGGTAATAATTGTGATACGAAGTAAGGTGAGTTTATTTAGTGAAGCATTAAAAAGTTGCTGAACAAAAATAAAATCACATTTATGTACCAGGACACCGAAGATGGGCCAAGAATGCTTATTTTAGGGCTATGGAAACATAAGAAGCAATGGCCGCCTGTTTAGAAAAGCCACGAAAGTGGACATTTTAATGACAGAAATTTATATTTTTCTCTTACTGTTAGTGTTGCCTTTGTTGTCAGGATTAATGATGGCAGCTATTGTCATTAACAGAATCAAGGCATTGCTACTGATGATTACTGTTAATTACTTTAATTTCATAACAGTTTTACTTTTCTGAAATGAACACACAAAATATTGTATTATTATAAACAGCTAGCTAAGCAAAAGAAAATAAATCTGCTGAATTTGCATTGCATATTAAGATATATTTCTGTGCTGAAAAGAAAATTATGACTGATGTCTAATGAAATGGCTATGGTAACCAAACACTCTCTGAAGACAGAAAATGCAACTTAGATTTTTGGGTTAAAATGGCAATAATGACTTACTTCCAACAAACAGAACTGTCCCATCATGTGTCCTAGTTTTGTTCATTGTCCAAGTGCAAATGAGGTTACTATTTCCATTTTTTGGTATGGGAACATTGTGCACTTTAATTGCTGTAGTTCTGTTGTTTTTGAATATGACAGGGAATATTTTCTGGCCGTATGTCATACGCTGAATTCTGGCTCCTTTTGGAATTATGCAGCAAAAAGTAATATTTGTGCCTTCCTTTACAATCTTCTCATCTGGGAAGACAGATGCTTCAGTGATATTTGCAGTATCTAATCCTATGAGAAGAGAAAAAAACATGTCAGAAGGCTGATGCACATGATAGAAACTGGATTTTCTGATAATTCTGTAGTTATATAAAAATCATACTACTTTTAGTCTAAAATATAATAGCTATATGCAAGCAAAGTACCAATCCTCAGAGAAGTCAAGGAATCTTGGATATTTTTCTATTACATCATGAAAGAAATAAATACAAAACTAGCAAAATTATGAAAGAAATGTTTCTTAAATGTGTTTATTTTCTGATAGCAGTTAGTTATATTTTGATAGTTGTCTTATTTATGACATAGTACTTAATGATAGCTATAAGAGGGAGTTTCAAAGGGTGCTGTTGTACAACAAGCAAACTTATCTGCTTCTGACTGTGAAGAATGATTGTACACATTTCAAAACCACAGTCACGAAACTGTATGTGATGGTCAGGGTATGATTTACAATCCAAACAGCTGCAATGCAATTAATATGTAAGGGGTGCTTGGCCTTAATGGCATATGGAGAATATACAATGTTTCCCCAAATAACAGTCAACACCTTCTTTTTCTTTCGGCTTTTCCCAGTTAGGGGTCACCACAGTGGATCACCTGTCCACTCATGATTGGTAGTGGAGTTTTACAGTGTTGAGTTACCAGCCCGGCACCCAACCTTCCACAGAAGGCACACACCTTGGGGCAATTTAGAGTGTCCAATCCACATACAGCATGTCTTTGGGATGTGGGAGGAAACCCACGCAACCACAGGGAGGATATACAGACTCCGCACAGGAGGCACCCCAGCCGAGAATCAAACCAGAAAACCTTGTTCTGTGAGGCGGCAATGCTAACCACTGCACCTGTCGAACCTAAATAAGTGTTACACTGTACAACAGCAGATCAGTATTATAATCCCAGCCTCACACCCACCTTGAACTGAACCCAATGACTTCCAATGTATTCTAATCCACAGTAAGTAAAACCTGTCCAGAATTATTTATTATTTTGTATACACAGACACACACACACACACACACACACACACACACACACACACACACACACACACACACACACACACACACACACACACACACACACACACACACACACACACACACACACACACACACACACACACACACACACACACACACACACACACACACACACACACACACACACACACACACACACACTATGTTTGAGAAAGGTGTGGTAAATGAGGTGAATGATAACTCTCTAGTTCCAACTCTTTTTCCATAGTTTATTGTAATGCTGTAATTAATCAGACTACCTGGCAAAACCAACAACACACTGTTTACCCTTAAAGTAAGCCAACCTTTAAATATTTGAATGGCAGCATTTACCTCTGAGTAGTCACTCTTCGATATGTGGTTAGGAAAAAGTAAAGGGACTTATGTATTCTCATTCTTTGTATTTTTTAATTCTATAGTATAGTATATTATGCTTCTAATACATTTTTCTATAATGATTGTCATTTTTTTATTATCACTGGTGTTTCCTCTTACATTTTTGTATCCTATGTATTCTACTGTGAAATCACGGGTGTGTGTGTGTGTGTGTGTGTGTGTGTGTGTGTGTGTGTGTGTGTATGCTGTTTTTTAATTACATCTCTACTACTGTTTTTTTATATGTTATCTGTCGGAAGCTTTTCTTGCTAGCCCTACACTGAAAATGGATATTTATTACCCAATTAGACCTTTCCTGATAAGAAAATGTTATTAAATAAATAGATAAATAAATAAATAAATAAACAATTACTCAAAATGTAATAAACATATCTTTTGGCTAAAAAATAAATGATCAGCCACATATTTAGAACTAATAGTAAAATTCTTTACTTAAAAAAAAGAATTTTACTTGAAAATAAGTATGCAAACAGGAATAATCTTGCACAAAAAAACTGAAAGTAACAGTTGACAATGGACATATGACAAACAACAAATTCAATCAGGTAGTCTAGACCTAGCTAATTTTAGGTAAAGATTGCATTCAGTCTGGCACTAACTTTTAAGATCAGTATAAAAACTTCAAATGTCTGACAGGTCTGTCTGTCTGTCTTTGCATAGTCCAGCAGCAACTCTCCAGCTAACAGTTTCTCTCTATATTTACATAAGTGGTGGTCTGGATTTCCTGCTGGCTTCAGTTCTGAATGGTTTGGAAGACATTTTATTGCTTTCACAGTTACATACTTCTGGGAAGGGGAGTCCCAAATAAAGTTATATCCTTTGACTAGATTCACATCTTTAAGCAATAATAGGCTGCAAGCACTGCAGATGCATGCAGAGCAGACTTTGTTTCACTTTCAAATGGCACTACACATCATTGGCAACAAATCTATACTTTATGTATACTGTTTATAACACTTCATTTGACTGTTACATATTTATTAAAGGGAACATACAATGCAACTCGTTTTGCTTTTATATCAAAAAACTTACATTTTCTTAATTCAATAAGCTTTAATAAAAGTTATCTCATACATCCTGCATTTTCCTTCTGAAAAGTTACATTTTTCCTACTTTATTACAGCTTTTCATAGAGATGATGTCTGTCTACCATTTAGTCTTGCTAGGCTTTGGTCTGTTGGGAAAACAGTATCTCATTTGATTTCAAAAAAGCATGAGATAGAGTCAGCTCCACTGCCTCAGTAGGATAAATCCCTTACTTTCATCCCAAAAGACTTTGGGTGCTGGAGCAGCTGACATGGGGAAGTTGGAAAGGAGTATTAAATATCAACCTTTTGACCTCATAGTAAGGATCTGTGGTTGCTGGGTTGGGAGGACTACGACTTACACACTTGCCTATGTGGTACATAGTACTGTAAACTGGTCACTGCATGTGTAAAAGAGCAAATGGACCTCATGGAGCAAATGTATAGAAAATGTTATAGTTACACCATGGGGGTATGTGTACTACATTCTCATATTTCTACTGTAACTCCCTGGCTGTGGCTGTGGCTGAAATTGGTCCACATTAAATCACTGTACTTCCCTGGTCAACAAATCTAAATAAATAAATAACATTTCAACTTCTTGGATAAAATGTACAGTGATTTATTGTCTTTTTAAATATAATCACTATCATCTGCAATATTTTGTCTGGTACTCATGACCTCCCTGTAAGTTAGATCATCCACCAAAGGAGGTGTGCATTTTGCTTTATAGGTCCATAGGTGGTTACTAGGTATGTGGTCCAAAAGACTATTGAGGAGCCTAGCCAGTTTCTCAATTGCCCCTGTGCACTGTCTGGCTAAGTGACGTGCTCAGACTCACATAGTAGGCAAATGGGGGCTAAAAGAATCAAACATGCAAATATAGCAAACAGGTCATTAACAGCTCATAGCCTTAATTTTCTGAGCTAAATGCCAGTATAAAAATGTATTAGTTTGCAGCAAGTTTCCTATGGATGACTGTGGACAAAGAAAGTTCAAATCTACTTAATTTATATAGGTCTAATAGACAGGAGATATAAACATGAGACAGCCTGGAGGAACAAGAAAAGGGATCCTAAACAAACTAAAATCAAAACTAATAAAGGGACTAATAAAAGTATGTAATATCTTGGGAACTTGCTCCATACTCCCAGATTGATCTTCCACAAAAAAGCTTGTAAAGGGAGGTCTTAGATAAGCTTACCTTGCCAAAATAGCTATCTGGAACAGATCGCTGACTGTTTTTCTGATACTTTGCTGAAACCATGTTTAGTGCCACTCTGTTCACCCTCGTTATGCTCGGGCTCACTCTGCTTCCCTATCCTACCCCCATTCCCACCTACCCCCACTTTCATTACTTTTATATTCTCGCAGCCACTCCCTTGTGACCAACAGCCAATCACCCTCCCCTGTTTCCTCCACTTCACTTCCTGTCCAACACACTATCCTCTCTTCCTGCCACTATAGTATTCTCTAAATATGTCTGGCATCATTCCACAAACAGTAATCCTATCTCTTTTCTCTCCATTGACATGTCTCCTGAAGAAATAGCTAGCACCTTTAACTTTTACTTTATCAACACTATTGCAAACATTACTGCTACGTTTTCCTTACCTCTCCCAAATAATACTATTTTAAAGCCTCTTCTTCCCCTTCTCCCTTGCAAAACTCTTCACCTCAAAAATGTCATCATACCTCAAATACTTTGAACCATGATACTCCTAATATGAACACCCTCCCTCCTAACTGCACTCAACAGTCTCCCCAACCAGTATTCAATCTCTCACCCATTCCCACCTCTTTCATCAGAAAACTCCTCCTGAAAGTAAAACCCTGCTCAAACTCTGCTGATAGAATTCCTGTCAAGTTTGTTAAAATTGCTGCTGATGCAGTGGCCTATCCCATTAACATTATGATTAACAGATCTGTCCATGAATCCTATGCCCCTTGCCTCTGGAAAAAAGCAATCATCTTGTCTCATCACAAAGGTGGTCCATTATCTGATATCTCCAACTTCCGACCCATTGCTATTCTTTCCCCCATTTCTAAAATCCTAGAAAAATGTGTGCAAAAACAACTCTTAGGCTACCTTCTAGAAAACAAAATCCTCCCCAACACAGCAAAGGTTTCACCCTGCTCACAGCACATCCATTGCACTAATATCCTTCTTGGGCATGATCAATAAAGCATGCGACTCAGGAAACATTGTATTTGCCCTTTTCTTAGACCTATCAAAAGCATTTGACACCATCTCTCACTCTATCCTCCTCTCTCAGCTCTCAAGTATAGGTTTATCTTTCCAGTCTCTCAATTGGTTCAAAAATTATCTAGAGAATGTGCTGTAAAATGGCAAAATTTCATTTTCCCTTATCTTCACAACCTTACAGGTGTACCCCATGGTTCAATTTCAGGCCCTCTACTATTTAATATTTTTTATCAACAATCTCCACCAAGTCATTCAGTAGGGCTCTCTACTCCAGTATGCAGGTGACTCTAATATAGTCTGCTCTGCACCGAATACTGATTTATTACAACAATATACACAAGCGGCATTCTCCACTCTGGAAGCTTGGCTTCATAATAATCACCTTTCTTTAAATCCCAAAACACTAAACTAATGATCTTCACACCCAAGAGAAATTCTCCTTTGAACAAAGCTGACATCAATATTTTCTCTCTTAACTCTACACAAATTGAGCTAGCAATCCACACTAAATTGTTAGGAGTAATAATCAATAAAAACATCAAATTCTGTCTACACATCCATAATAATATAAGTAAGACCCATAAAAAGCAAGGGTTGCTTTATAGGCACAACAGGTTCCTTTCTCCATACTAAACAAGTATTAACATTATCCTACCTATTACCCACTTGAACCTATGGTGCACCTATTCTAACCTACCTGCAGTCTTCCTTGAAATCAAAATTAGAAACTTTCTATAACAAGATAGCTAAATTTGCTAGAAACTCTTGCTATCATACTCATCACTGTATTGCCAAAAAAAATTACAATGGCTTGAATTCTCCCACTTTTACTCCTCCAGCTCACTATTACACTTAAAATTATTTATAATCCACAAGATTGCCCTGCACTTAGCTCCCTATTCACCCTTTACAATCCCATCAGACCTCTGCGATCTGAACAACTACATCTTATTTGAGTCCATAAGCCTAAATTAACTGCAGGCCAGGTCTTATACTCTTGGAACATTGTCAGAATATGGAATAATCTACCTTCCTATATCTGACTACAACAAAGCCCTCAACTTCAAAACTGCACTGCACAATCATCTCCTCTCCAGCTGGATGAGTAATTGCTCTATTTCTTCCTCTGCCATTACTTAGCCTACCAACTGATCCTATCTAATTATATTCCAGCATTCTTTCCAGATACTTCCTATGAAAGCTTTTCATTCTTTTGCTGTCTCATAATCTCTCTAGCCCCTGTTCTCTTTCCCTCTCTTCAGCTTTCACTCTGCTTTATACATCCTCCTCCTCTCCTGTCTCTATCTCTTATACTTACTGTCCACCTGACTTACTATTCCTTCCCCTGTCTCCCTTTCTTCATTTTTCCTCCTTCTCCCTCTTCCATCCCTCTGCACTATTCTATTAGCAATTATTCTTCTCATGCCTTCCTCCTTATGTTGCATATACACATCTTAGGTTCACGGGTTCAGAGGATGATACTAGGCCCTGATATTGATATATGATATTGGCCCTGAGGCCCTTATAAACCTAGCCAAGAATTTTGCCCACGTTCCCACAAAGTCAGCACCTGTTTCCTCTGTCCAGCAGGGACACAGGTGGGATCCCAGGGGTGTATTTTCTGTTTCCCATCCAGTCATCCAGGTTCCTCTTAAAGAGGGCTAGAGAGGTACTATGGTTGACATGGAGAGGGAGTCTATTCCATAGATGGGGGAGTCTTTGGGACAGAAATATATCCTGCTGACAAGTTCTATTAATGTCACAGACCAGGTTGAGGCCTTGCGTGTGGGTTGCGTGAGTGGAGTTTGACTTATGGATATGCAGCAACTCCATCAAGGCTGGGTTTGAGATGGCCTTGTATACCAGACACAGGTCACCTCTGAACAGTCTGTACGAGACTGAGTAGAGGGACAGGGCTTTTAGCCTAAAGGTATAGGCCAGGTGTTTAAGACCCTGGATTTTCCTGGTCAGGAACCTCTGTGGTCTCTCCAGCTACTGTATGTGTTTGACAAGGTACACGCTGAAGGGGGCATTGTACTCAAAAATGGGTCTGATAAGGGAGAAGTACAGGGATGTTATGACCTCCTTGTTCCTGGATGAAATACCCTTACTTATGAGGTGGGCCATGTAGAAAGCCTTCCGTACAATGGAGGCAACATGGTGGTCAAAAGTCAGGTTGCTATCAACCTGGCTGCCCAAGTCCCTCATGACTGATTGTGTGCTTAGTACATTGTTATTAATGTGATAATTAGTGGGGACTCCATTTTCCCCAAAGGGGGTAATGATGCATTTCTTGGCATTCAGTTTGAGGCCATGCCTTTGACACCAGTCATTTGTTTGGGTAAGGATCTCTTGGAGGATGTTTACATCACTAGGGGAATTTAAGACAGCATCCAGCTTGCAATCATCTGTAAACTTGGTCAGCCACAGACCACTGGTTTTGGCTTGCACCTCAGAAAAGTATATCTCAAACAGTAGAGGCCCCAAGACCAATCCTTGGGGTACACTGCTCGTTACTGGTCTACTACTAGAGGTGGTTTCCCCTATTTTGACTGAATGGGTTCCATCAGTGAGCCAATTAGCTACTAATCTGGTAACATATGGGTTGATGCCTAGCTGGGAGAGTTTATCTGTTATGCCTAAATGGGAAATAGTGTCGAAGGCTTTGGCTAGGTCCCCTCGTCCATGGCTTTGGTGACTGTTTTGAAGAAGATGACCAGGTTTAACAGGTATGATCTCCCTTTGACAAAACCAAACTGTGTGGGGTCAAGCGTTTGGAGGTTGCCAATGTCCTTGTTTATAAGGTCCATGATAATGTATTCCATGGCTTTGCAGATCAGGCTAGTTAGGCTGATGGGCCTATAATTGCCTGGGTCAGTGGACACTCCACCTTTGTGTAGAGGGATCACAGTGGTTGTCCTGTATTTGGCTGGGATGAAGCTGTTGCTCAGGCTTTGGTTGAATAGGATGCCTAATGGAGCTGACAGCTCATGGCTGAGTTCATGTAGGATACAGCCATGTATGTTAATGGGTCCCATGGAGACTGTATTTTTTGCCTTTGAGAGGGCATTAAACACCTGCTCCTTGGTGATGAGGGGAAGGGGGGGTGCTGGTGATGTCCTGGTTTACTGATGAAGGGGACAAGGGGGTGAAGTTTTCACTGAACCTGCCTGCCAGTAGGTTGGCTACATCTATGGCATTTGTGTATGTGGTGTTAATGCCTACCAGTTCAGAACAGATTTGGGTGCTACCTTTCAGACTGCAGACATATGTGAAGAAGGCCTTGTGATTGTCTTTAGTGGATGTGGCCAATCTGGACTCGAAGGTAGCCTTAGAGGATTTCACCAGTGACCTTATTTGCTTGTCCAGACAAAGGAGAGATTGCTTCCAGCTTGGCACCTGCTCCTTCTTGGTCCTGGACAGCAATTTTTTTTCTTTTTATTAGAGTTTGTTTATTGCTGTTGTTCAACAGACAGGTTTACTCTTCCTTGAGGAAGATGATTTGGTCCTGTCAGGTATTGCTGAGTCCATACAGCTATGTAGGTGCTCATATAGTTTTTTAGTGTAGGTTTAGACATTAGTGCTAGTTACTACTAAAGGGATGGTGGCTAAGAAGCTGCTTATACCTGCTCTCAGGAGTTTGTTGTCAGCTTTAGAACATTTTTTTGTTTGACCCTGGCAATGGGAGGGTCAGGGGAGATGGTGACTTCAAAGGTGATCACTTTATGGTCAGATCTTACCAAGGATGACACTATAAGGGTGCTATAGTGGCTACTCAAGTTGTTTCACACTAAGCGAGGCCTTTAATTACATACTAACTGTGTTTCCTATAATCTGCATTGTACTGTGCCATGAAATTATTATTTGCACTTTGACCTTGTGTAAGTCTGCTGTTAGGGTACTGTCATATCACTTTTATCTATTTCTGTATATTTGCTCATGTTATTTTTTTTCTCTTTCCTCTTAAATTGTTGAATATTTTTGGAATTTTTTATGTAACTTCTAAATATTTTTGGAAATTGAATTTAAATTTCTGTTTTTAACCTGGAGCTTTTCTCCCTGGGCCTCCACTGAAAATGTGCTTACTGTGGCTCAGTGGACTTTCCCGGTAATAAAATGTCAATCAATAAATAAATAAATAAATAAATAAATAAATAAAACCAAACAATACAGAGCTACACCACAATTTTCTGAGTTTATGGAAAAAAGCAAAAGTAGCAACAAATACTGCAAAAGCCATTTACCTCAGATAGAAACAAGAAGCAAACTGGTCTAGACCCAATCAATTTTAGAAAGAAATAAAACACTTAACATGGACATTAAATAACTCTTCAGCTACCAAAAATAAGCCAATAACATTGAATCATTCTACATTTGCTAACGATTATGAACACTTTTTCCAGTCCACCATAACAGGCATTACTAAAGCCATTTCAACAAATTACTCTCTCACCAATGCAGAGCGAGAACCTTCATCCTCTTAACTATATACACTCTAGCCTCTTATGCAGAAACTTTAATTTCTCTGAAATTTCAGAAAAACAGACAAAGTCCTTACTTCTCAAACTCAGCAATTAATGGTCTAAATCTAGCAATCTTCATTCCTAAGGCTTGCAAATGAAAAAAATCTCTAACCCCCCCCACTCATATCTATAACCTCTCTCTCACCTCAGGCACTGTCCCACCAGCATTCAAGCATGCAGTTATAATCCCTCTACCAAATGTCACTTCTCCTAATGGGTTGAAGGATTATAGACCTATTTCTACCCTATGCACTATTACCAAAATATTTGAAAAACTGTTACTCAGACAACTACTTAAGTGCATTTACAGCTATGGCTGTAATGTGATGCACAGCATGGCTTTCACAATGCTTTCATTATCTTGACTGCCTGGTAATGGCTACCAATACCATTTATTGCAATCTGAATGAGGGACTTATTACAGCAGGGTTCTTTGTTGACATGACAAGGGCTTTTGAAATGGTCAACCATACCATTCTTCTCAACAAACTCAAAAGATTCAACTTTGGAGATATCTGGTTTTGTAACTATTCAAAAGACAGAACAAAGTCCATAGCAATGTTTCATCTTCTGTTGCTGTTAACCTTAATACAGGTGTCTCACAGGGGTCTGTGTTAGGTCCGCTTCTTTTCTTTCTTTGTTAATGATCTCCGCTTAGAATTACTGAATCTTAAATAAATAATGTATACGGATGATATGCTGCTTCTGCAATCCAGTATTAGCCACTCTGACCTGCAAATCAAGTTACTGGACAATTTCACTCAGGTGTGCCATTACAGTCAGTGTCAAAGACCAAAAGTAAAAATGTGAAGCTGCATCTGTTTGATTACTTCATATTTTGGTTCTGTCTTAAAGTGAATAAAAACAAGGCATTTTTGAATGACCTAAAAGTTTTAACAGCTTTCACTTCTATCTGCAGTCTCTTGTTTCAGTTTTGTGCAGTGTCTCGAACATTCTTTTATTTATTTTTTTAACAAATTAGACTGAAATTTCTTTTAATGTGATTTTGTAGGTCATAGTTTGTGCAAGCAACATGGCATGCTTTTTAATATTATGTTCAGTTAAAATATCAAATCGGCCTTTGGTATCTCATAAAGAAACAGCTTTGCAAGTTTTTAATAAATCAGTCTCATTTGCCTCAAACATAAATCTTTTTTTACCCAAACCAGTTGTTTGGACTGTTGTGAGGCAGTTTGTTTGGACCATACCTAGTATCTAAACTATATAAAATATTCATATTGTCATCCATTAGCAATCTATTTACCCATTCTAAGACCTTATCAGATGAACTTGTCTAAGAGATGAAGGAAATTTGTTCAATTTCTTTCTTTCTCTAAGTTATTTTGCACTCAGTTTATATTACAATAATCAAAATACATATTTTACCCCATCTAACATTTCTCTCCTTAAGATTCTAGCTTTTTACCTGTTTACAATATGAGGCTGATACCTGGCATTATTTTTGGCATTCTTCAGCTGTTTCTTCTCTGTGTAGTCACCTTAATAAAGCATTAATATCCAGATCTCTTACCAGTGGCATTTTAGACTGACTTAACTTTAATTAGCGATATGATAGGAGCTGCAGACAATGAGGCCTATTTCTTAATCATGGTCATTTTCACTATTGTTGACAATTACATTTATAGAATGTGGCTGAATTTGCAAGAGTTGACTAATGTCTTACATACTTTTAAACTTGCCAGGAAATCCAAGATCTAGAAAAAAAAAGGAGGGGGGGAGTATATGATATACCACAAATGATCATTTTGTTTTCTGATAGAGTAGAGGAGCAGTACCCCCACCATACCTCTCAGCTGTACAGATTTTTGCAGAATGTCCAGATTTTTGCCTCATATTTTTGGTGTGTTCCTCCTAAAATCTGTACTTTTCTGGCAAAGAGCTGAGGATTGAAGTCATTAAATAATGACAGACATTTGAGTTTAAGACTCCACATCCTTCAGAAAATTCATGCTAATGCAAAACCTATTATGCTATCAATTTTCTAAGTTTGTAAGAACAGTATTTAAAATCTGTCCCTATTTGTCCCCCCATCATTTTAGGCTTTGCCCAGACTTTTTGCTCTAACAGGTTGAGAGGTTTGCGGCCCCCACCTCCAGTGTAAGGACTCTGCTCACACCACTGCTCTCTAAAAATATTACCTCTGAGGGTATATCTCTCACATTAGATACAGGGTGGCATACCCTTCCCTTGCTAAAATGCTTTAAAATAGCTATTGCTAGTTTAGTTATTAAAATAGTGCAATGAGGTGGTGAGATAATGTAGTTGGCAGGTTTGGCTTTGGTGAGCCCAGCTTTGATAAGAAAAAGTAGATGCAAGAAAGTCTGGTTGGTTATTCAGAGACTGAGTTCTTTATTATCAATGCATTTTAATGTTTTAATCATAATATTTCAGTGTATTTTCCCACAACTGATCTACATTGTTGTTTATATATTATAAGATTGTACTATTTGTCCTTGTGGTTATGAAACACTTTCTCATAGAAGAGATGTTATAAAAAGAAAAGGAATACTTACTTTCAAACATAATTAGATACACATGGAAGAGTTTTGCTGAATAAACTCTACCCGAGTATTGCAGACGGTCGTAATAATTGCACTTATACTTTACCAGTCTCTTTTTTACTTATCTCAAGAAAGTTATCTAGCTAAGCTCTAAGCAGCAATGTATAAATACAGTATTTGATGCATGAAAACCTTTAAAGCAAATGTCTGCTGAGCCATGAAATATTTCTGGAAAATGTGTTTTGAAACTATTCCTCATACCAATGCTAATATCTCACAAACCATAAATGCTGCATTAAAACTTAAAAATGCAAAGTTATTTTGAAGAAACAAATCTTTATAGTGGCAATTATTTCAAAACTCCAAATTGTAATCTCAATAGTATGCTTATTTTGAATATTTCCACAACTATTATTTCACACTAGCTTTACTAATTAGACCTATGTAATCGAAAGTAAAATTGATTATCTGTCTGCCAGCTGTCTAATAATTATGCAGAAGTTACATATACATATTTTTGTTTTGGGTATATTTACAGAAATATTGACATAATGCTTATGTTTTTTAATGATATTTGCAAACAAAAAATTAGAATCTCTCATACTTAGCTGCTAGATGATACAGGTCTTTGATGCTTTGTTCATCTTTATGCAGAGCTTCAAAGCCTGCCATACAATAACCTGTTTCTCATTTTATTTTCTTATATCCATACAGATGAGCAAATGTTGCAACTATTCTTAACTGGTACTATAAGCAGTCAGTTTAATTGGATTTTATTTATTTATTTCTTTAGCAGGTAGGTTGACTGGATCACTGTAGCCCATATTCAGTCACAACCTATTCGCAACAATGCAGAAAAATACAACAAATATAAAAATCTTAGTGTAATACAATTATAGAAATAGTTACTAAACACAAGCTGTATATGAAAGATCATTTGGCAGACATTTGACCAAGCTCTATGCCCAATAAGGGGACACATATGTGTAATTTTAAGGTACATAAAACTGTTAGGTTACTGAACTGAAACATTTGCATTTAGACTGGTGTGTTAGGTGAGACTGGAGATGATTAGGAAAGGATGCAAGAGTGGGGAGAGTACAAGCTGTGGTCAGCAAGGAGTTCCACATGGATGGACATAGGACGGAAAAAGTTATACCAGCAAATACTAAAGAGGTGAAGGGAGTAACTAAAGAGACAGTGAGAAAAAAAGAGAGAGAGAAAGACAAGAATCAAACAATTTAAGAGATCTGGAATATTCCTTAACATTAGTAGGTGACATGAGGTCATGAGGTCTTATACTAGTCTAAGAAGATGATATTGTAAATTCATATATCAATGTGTTGAACAATTCAAATGGAAATGGGGAAATAGACTAGTTGATTTATTGGAGGACAATGAGGTATCTTTTTGCCAGCATCAGTAATGAAATGACAGAGACTGTTCTACATAGTTTGAACATTTTGAGTATTTTTGGTAGAGAATAGACAATGATTGGAAGGGAATATTCACGTATTGTACAGGAAATATTTCTGGAAAATATGTTTTGAAACTATGCTTTAAATGAATGGTAGTATCTCACAAACCATAAATGCTACATTAAAACTTAAAAATGTAAAGTTAGTCTGAAGAAACAAATATCTGTAGTGGCAATTATTTCAGGACAATGAGGTCTCTTTTTGCCAGCATCAATAATGAATGACAAAGACAGGTCTGCATAGTTTGAAATTTTTGAGCATTTTTGGTAGAAACAGAGCCAATGATTGGAAGAGGGTATACAAATATTGGCACAGGCAATCCTTTTCCATACATTACTCTGTCCTGTTTAGCTAGCAGATTGGAGATTGTACGGCATATGTGAAGTAAAGATATTAATTTTGTTAATAAGGATGTGAATGTGAGTGGCGTAACAGGTCTAGGCAGATACCCAGATATTTAATAATATGACCTAGTTTAATTATGTTACCACTGGGATCTCTGAGCTTCCAGTCAGACTTTCAAAATTTAAGGCATTTGTGAGCTCAGAAAAAACACAGAATTTGTTTTAGTAATTTAATTTTACCTTTGGTACAGCGGTAGCATTGTTGCCTCACAGCAAGAGGTTCTCTTGTTCGATTCTCAGCTGGAGTGCCTTCTGTGTGGAGTCTGCATGTCCTCCCCGCGGTTAAGTGACCTCCGAAAGACATACGTGAATGGGCATGCCTTCGCTGAAGGTTGGGAGTCGGGCTGGCGACTCGGCACCATAAAAATCTACTGCCAATCATTAGCGGACTGGAGTTCCGATGTGGTGACCCCTAACTGGGAAAAGACAAACAAACAATTTAATTTTACCTTTTGGTCTTTCTTTACACATGCTTGGTATGTGTCAGCCAGAGTAGAATTGAGGGAGGTGCAAATGGTCGTAGGAGAGTTATATAAAACATGGTAGAAGTGGGAGTGGGCATGAGGGTGGTAATTTTAAAAGCCTGTTGTTTAGATATTCATTAAACTAATTTAGTCTGGTAGAGCTGAGACTGTAGAGAGACAATTATTTGATTAGAAATTTATGGTCAATAAGATCAAAGGTTTTGGAATGGCCAATGAAAATGGCTGAGTTTAGGTTGCCTTCATTTACTGAGTGGTAAATTAAATCTGTTACAATGTGAAGAACAGTATTAGCATTGTGATCTTTTCCAAAACTGTGTCTTTCCTCCCAAAAAGTCTTTGGGATTAAGGTCGTCCACTTGCAAATTTATGAACCTGAGATGAATACCACAAACAAAAGTGAAAATAATGTTATCAGACAGTAATGCAACACTGTAAAAAGGTAGAATTGGGGGACAGGCTATATACATTTGATATCTATATTTTTCTGTATAAGTCAGTTGGGGCAACATAGCTCACATACTTACTTCACTGAAAGGAAGCCAGAAACATTTATATGAACTATGTGTGTGGACTATTGCTTTTATTAAAATGCTCAAAACGTATGATGATCCTTGTCGCAGGACATACTGGCACTGTTGTTGTGGTGTATTTGCTTACTTTAGGACACACCTGAAGTTTACAATTTTGTTGATTAAAGTCTTGTAGGCCATAAAGAATTAAATACCTATGTAGCTCTACACTTTCTCAGTCATCCAAATGTACAATGTAACTCAGGTTCCCTGCATCCTGTTTGGGAAGTAATTTTTCCAGATATTGATCTGAAATCTTCCCTTTTCCAGCTGCCCGCCATGTCTTCTCATTCCTAGGCACTTTTTATTTTCACTGTTATGACAGAATCCTGAACTCTGATAATGTGATACTTTCATAGACTTTCTCTTTTCCTTCTTTTTTTACTCCTGTCATTAGTACAGTCCCACTGCTTTGAGCTTTTCTTCACAATCTATGTCCCTCATATGCCTTATCACATTTGTATCCCTACACTATAAACTGACAACTAAATGCAGGAATGTCTCCTTCTCAACGTGGTCTCCGATATTCTGCAGATTATTTCAAATAAGGCTTTGCTGGTATTCTTTATGACTAGCTGTAGATTTCTAGAGTCTGTGCCCCTAGCAATGCACCCTAGCTTTCAGACTGTCTTGGGAAATTAATGCTTACTTAGCATGGTACGATTCAGTGGGGGGAAGGGGGGATTAAAATGCCTAGCTCTTTGTCTTCCTCTTGCAGAGTAGAACAGTGTCCATAAATATACAAAAATTGTGTAATAACTTTTAATAATAAGCTATAAGGTAATAACATGCAATACAATAATAACATTGTTATATTCATAGACTATAGTGTTGTGCATACATCCTTAATGGTATGACTGAGAGTAAATTCAGAGGAAAACCTACTATGTAATGACATTAAGTGGCACTGAGAATGTCATAAATGGATGGACACACAGCCTTGGTTCAATCAACATCACAAATGCCTCCCATGATTTCAGACATTTTAGGCTTGCTTAATCCTATGTCATTTAAAAAAAAAACACTGTTATTCATATTAAATCCATATTCAATCTTTACATATTCCTAAACAAATTTAGTTAATGATATAATTTTCACCTTCAACTCAGTATTTAATCTTGTATTAAAAGAAAACCCGTTATATAATTTAGTCACATTTTCACCTCATGCATTCATCTAGTAAAATCTTAAAGTGGAAAAAAGTCACAAAAGAGCAATCTCTAAGGACATTCCAGTACTGCACTTTGTTGTAGATTTATCACCCTCCATCAAGTCTTGGTTCAAAACAATTCTGACATAATAACTCAGCTGTCTGCATGATCCTTAAACTTCAACAGTATATGGAACAGTGTTTTCAACTTAGCTGTACCCTACACCAACAGTATAGCCCTTATGAAATCCAATAGCCAACACAGAACAGTATCTGACTTATATTCACAAGGTTGCAATACAATTTGTACTGCCACACACACATACAGACAGACAGAGTGACAGGCAGACACATACACACTCACACACGCACTCTAAAAAAGTATGACATAGTTGTTTGTCTTTTCGGCTTTTCCTGGTTAGGGGTCGCCACAGCGGAACTTCGGTCCGCTAATGATTGGCAGTCGATTTTTATGGTGCCGAGTTGCCAGCCCGACACCCAACCTTCAACGAAGGCACGCCCATTCACGCATGTCTTTTGGAGGCCACTCAACTGCGGGGAGGACATGCAGACTCCACACAGAAGGCACTCCAGCCGAGAATCGAGCAGGAGAACCTCTTGCTGTGAGGCAACAATGCTACCACTGTACCAAGTTTCTAAAAGCTTTCAAGCTTTTAGAATCATTCATTCATGAGGGAACACAGGATTTTCATTCTGATGATCACTGTCGTAGTAGCCCAAGCCATATGGGTTATATCCTGCTAGGGGTAGAACAGCTGACTAGCTAACAAAGCTTGAAGGGTTCCTGCCATGCACCCAAACCATTAATCATCTCAAGAAAGAGAGTGGTTTGCATGTCAAGCCCTTCAGAGCTTTTCTGCAGCTGAAGAGCACTTCTTTTTGCTGGCTTTCAAAGATCGAAGATCGGCTAATACTTTCCATTGCCAACAGATTAAGTTCCGTTCAGAGAAAAAAAAACTTCCAAGCTTTACCTTTATGATAGAAACCAAACATGCTGAGAGTCACACCAAGTAAAGTATATTTATTTAAATGAACACCAATAAAACATAGTAGACCGCTTCAGAGATCTAAATTGGAATCCCGCAAAATTTTTGGCAAATTAGATTAAATTTAACACAGTCTCCAAGACTGAATGATAAAATTGTTCTTAACGGTATTTTAGCACTAAAAGCTAGCAAAATTTAGGACTTATTTCTTAGCATATTTTTACACAGTTATCATTTATATATATATTTTATGGTATTACAAATACATGTTTAATCTTAGGTTTCATATACACATTTTTCTCATGCATTTTTAATGTGAATTTTTTTGACTGCTTGTTTTTATTGGCCAAAGATTTCTGTTGGTGGTACTGTGATTACATCACTGTTTTTACATTTTTAAACATTCAAATATGGTTCTGATGAAGTTCCTTATGGTTGGAATGAAAGCGCTTAACAACCTGTCTACTGTTTTTTATTGGTGTTTATTTAAATAAATATACTCATCTTGGTGCAAATCTCAGCATGCTCTATTTGTGGTTACTTGTCCTTGAGATTTTACATACTGGTGCAGTTTTTTGTTATGATAGGAACTGAACTTCTTCTGTGAAATTATAAACTGTAGGCTATGAAAAAGTGTTTTATTGACTGCCACCTAATTTTTAGTAACTTAAGCAGGAGCATTACTTTTTACTTTTGTGGAAAAAGTTGTTAAAACTAATTTAAAATTACTTTTTCTGTGAATACGTGTTTTAAGTACTTTTTCATGAGATTTTTGGTGGAAAAGTGACTTTTTATTACTTACTTGTTTTACCTACTAATGTTGGCAGACTTCCCTGGGAATCCGGCATCTTTCTGGCTTTACCATGGAACAACATACTGGTTGCTCAGTTCTTCCTTCTACCAAACACAAAAAGAAGAAACATATTATCAGCCTTTGTGGCAACAGCAGTTTGCTAAGGCACCTTGGCTACAGATGAGTACATTTGTTGTGGCAATTTCTGGTTCTTCAGACCATTCATCTTTTTCCCTGACATTCTCTGGTGAAGTCCTTATAGCTACCATGGACTGGGGATTAGACATGTCTTTTGCAGCTACTGGGGGTGCCATTGAGGTGAAGGGAGAACCACTCTTACTGGTCCTAAGAGAAGGAGCAGGGAATCAATCTTTGCTGAGCCAAAATGGCTATAATGTACCCAAGGAAGTTTTGCCTGGCAAAAGTGGATCTGCTTCTCGAGAAATTCCTGTCAAAAAGAAGCAAAACCTTAATATGTCTTCCCCATCTCAGTTACTCTGGACATGAGTGGTTTATTAGACTTAGCTCAGGGTTTAGTTCAGTTGTTTTTGGCAAGTGAAAAAGAGATTCTTCATGTTCTTTAGAGATTCAAGATTTTGAACCACAAAATGATTGTTAAGGGACAACTTCTGTATTTTCTCCTTGCTTTTGATTCACATTCTGAGGAAATTGTGCCTTCTGCTAGTCCCTTTGAAGGATTCCCTTTTTGGAAACTATGTCTAGAAAAAGTAGTTGTTTTAGTGGGAACATGACATTCCACTGTTTCCGAAGAAGGGTTATGATTTATTACAATTGTAGACCAATTGCACCCATTCTTTCAACACTGAAGAATATTTTTGCAACAGCCTGTAACTTGCCTGACAGCCAGCGTGCAGCTTCCAATAAAGCAGGTAGACTGCATAACGCTCCTCAAGCTTATATGTTTTTATATACTATTCCTATATTAGACCCAGCAGTTATTTCTCTGGTGAACGCAGCTACTACTAAACATCATTCACCTTGGTAAAATCATAGCTTTCCACTTCACAGCTATTCTTCATCCCAAAGAAAATCAAATTTATCCTCTTCTCCCCAAACAATTTAAATTTCAAAAACTGCTTTCTCTATAACTTCCTTTGTCCACACAAAACCTGAACTCATTCAAACCTCTAAACATCTATGTGTCTTCATAGATGACAATCTGAAATTAACTACCACATTTAAAATACAGTCAAAAACCTCATCATAAAGTAAATCCCCTGTACAGAATCAAACCATATGTTACTATAACTGCAGGAAAAATACTGCTTTGACCGTCCTGCTGCCCGTACTCTTTTACTTCTAAACAATATTTGCTAACTTACAAGTCACTCAGCTGCACAAGCTAAAAATGTTGCAACAAAACTGTTAACTTTACTGTCAGTCACCTTCGCAGGAAACATTGCTGCCTTACTCTCAGGCAATTGAATTGTCTCAAACTGTCACATTAGCTTACTTACTCACATCTCATAACCATCCACCATCTCTTAAATAACCCCCAAACTGCCCTGTCCTCACTCATATCAGTCACCACTATAACCCTTCTGGGTCTTTGTGCCCCAGAAATAAACTCTTACTGCTTCCATCTATGTCTAACAACTCTGCAGGTGACTCCCTCTACTCCAAACAAGTATCAAACATGTGGAATATCCTTCTCATTCTTAAACAACACTATTCACTAACATCGTTCAAAACTCTCCTAAAGACTCATGTAAAACTCATGGCTCTGCCTATGCCCCTCCCAGTCACATGATCACTATTTTATCCATCTCAAATCTCTACTCAGATTCTTCTTCCTCCATCCTCCTTTTCACCTCCTCTACCTCCCCACCTCCAACCTTCTAATCTAACAATATTCTTCCCACTTCTTTAATCATACAATAGACTCACTTTCCTTACTTGGACTTCATTCATTACTTCTTTACCTACTACTCTAACAATATTTAACTTCTGCACTATGCTATCTGAGCTATATTGTGATATAATATATCCTGTACCATAAATCTTTACATAAATACTGTTTTTAACTTACACTGAGCCTGGCTGCAACTTAAATCTCATATATTATCTGTCATGTTTATCTGTATGCATGCCTTTTGTTTACTAACCTCATGTTAATTTAGCTGCATGCACATTGTATAATCCTGTTTGACCATAGGCTGTCTAAGTCTGATTGTATCTTTAAATTTTTCATAATTCAATGTTTTTTATGCACCTTCTCTCGCCAGGCCTCTGATGAAAAAGCCTTTTCACCCAGTTGGACTTTCCTGGGAAACAAAAGCAATAATTAAAAATAAATACATCTGTTTAACACCAGTTTTTCACTTTCTGATAAGGATGGGAAAGCTTTTGAAATATTTGAACAAATGTGCATTTTTTTCAAACACATATTTTTAGAATTCTCAGCTGTCAAGCTCATATATTAAAAGTTTAAGCTTGCACCTTTGGAGGATATGGGGTATATTGTGGCATCTGTTTCCTCTTCTAAGTAAAATATTTTGAGTAATCTAATTGATTGTGTGCCTCAAGTGGCTACCCATAGATTAAAATGTGCTTATGACTGCAGATTCCATTTGCATGGCTGCTACCACTGGAACTGTTTTGAGGAGGTTTGCCTGGTTGTGAACTCAAAACCTTCCTGAGGATGTCATCATTGAAATTTTGAATTCTTCCTTTAACAGAGAGATATTTTTGGATCATCTGCTCCAGAAGCCCTTAGAAAGTGTGATGAAAGAGGTAAGCTGATTCAAGGAATTTCCTGGATTTTTCAGACTTCCTTCTCCAATTTAGTCAAGGGGTTTAATGCTACCCTTACATTGTTTTTCAAAAAAAAAAAAAAAAACAAAAACAAAAACAAGATGCTGGTAAGCAAATGTTTAAAAGACAATAGCAAAGACATTCAAAAAAATGTCTAATTTGTCTGAATGACTATCTGCAAAACTCTCTTTCCCTTTCCCAATCTGGCAAACCTTTAATTCTACCTGAAAGTCTGAACATCCATTTTTCTCTTTAGCAACAAACATTTCAGGGTTATGGGTTCTAATTCATCAAGGTTAGAGATGTCAGTGAATGTCTCTCCCTCCTTTTCATGGATTCCTTCCAGTCCAGCAGATCAAACTCCCCTTTTCCCTTCTGCCATTCAGCACCTGCTGTCACAGGGGGTAGTAGAAGTGCTCTTCAGCAAGGAGAAGGGTTTTATTCAAGAATGTTTCTGGTACTAAAGAAAGAAAATTCAAGGAGGCCAGTTCCTTTTTAAACCTGTTTGTGATGGTATTCAAGTTCAAAATGTCATCCCTTCACAACCTATTACATTTCATTCTCCATTTGAGTTTTCTGGTGACCTTAGATTTAAAAGACACTTATAACTGCTTTCTTATATATTCAGGCTTCAGATGTTTCTTAAGGTTTTCTGTGTCTGGATCATGCTATCAGTTCCCTGCATTACCATTTGGTCTATCCAGTACTCCAAGAGTATTCACAAATTACCTTGTTAGACTCCAAACCTCCACTTTGCAACAAAGCAGAAATTCTTCTAACTAAGATTCAGCTTAACAAAAGCAAAGCCATATATCTATCGTGTGTCTATCTTCCCCCAGGCAATAACATCAACACATTAGAGGCTATCTTCAGCTGGCTCTCAAGTAACTACCCCCAAGAAACCATTAGACTTGGAGATTTTAACATTAACTGGAACTCCTGTATATCTGAGCAGCCTTCTAATCATATCAACTTATATGGTTTTACCCAAACTATAACATACCCAACCCGCACCAATAAAACTAACAACAAAACTAGTACCCTTGACTGGATAATCACTAATACGTCCCAACTAAACTATAAAACAGGCACCCTCCCTGAGGACATAAGTGACCATTTGCTTACCTATTTAATCAGAACAAAAACTGACATCCTAAACTCAACCATCTGTAGAACTATTCGCACTACCAAAAATGTTAACCCTGCTCACTTTCAAGCTGAACTAGGCATCTGTGACTGGTCACCCCTGAAATACCTCCCAATAGATAATGCCGTGAAATACTTTAACTCTAAATTTCTAACCATTTTAGACAGCCATGCCCAATTACGCAAAGTTAGAATTAGAACCAAATCAGCACCATGGCTTACCAAAACTACCAAACAAAAAATCCTCCAAAGAAATAAACTATGGGCCAAATGGCACTCAACAAAAAGCCCCTCAGACCACCTGCAATTCAGACAGCTAAGAAATGAAACAAAAAAAGCCATATTAGCCGATAAAAGAAACTACTACTACCAACTACAACAAACCAACCAAAAAAATCCCCCAAAATTCTGGCGAGGTATCAATAACCTCCTACAGCCTGGATGCTCAAGTATACTCCCTCTCCCTCTGGCTCTGATCACAACAATCCCATCCAAATAGCTGACTCATTTAATACTTTTTTCACTGAAACTATACAATCCCTAGCCAACCAGCTATCCCCTAGCACCCCATGCTCTGCCGCAACCTCTACCAATAATTCTCATCAATTTCACTTTCAGCCAGTGCCCACTTCACTCATCTGTAACCTCATACAGAAACTTAAACCCCACTACACTCTCTGCTGATCAATTACCTGCAGAATACCTGCAAAAAGCTGCTAATGTCATAGCCTACCCCATATCCATCCTCATTAACAAAACTATTTCTGAAGGAACTATTCCCCTAATCTGGAAAGTCTCTCACATTATTCCCCTGCATAAGGGTGGTAATTCCAAGGAGTTGTCCAGTTATAGGCCCATAGCTATTCTATCTCCTTTGGCAAAAATAATGGAGAAATGTATACACATACAACTGTTAACCTATCTACTTGATCACAATTTATTAGCACCCTGTCAACATGGCTTTAGACCGTTTCATAGCACCACCTCTGCTCTCTTATCCTTCACTAACCATATTAACAGTAATCGTAATAATGATACTCTATCCTCAGCTCTTTTTATTGACCTGTCCAAAGCATTTGACATGGTGAATCACCACCTGCTTATAGACACACTCAAAAACCTGTCATTGGACAACCATACTATACAGTGGTTCCAATCATACCTACATAACAGGCAACAGGCTGTACTATGGGAAAATACTTTATCTTCCCACCTCCCAGTTGTTCTAGGGGTCCCGCAAGGATCTATATTAGGCCCATTACTCTTCTCCATCTTTACAAATGACCTTCATTCTGTAATTCCTCAAGCTGACTGCATCCAATACGCTGACGACTCCACACTCATATGCGCTGCTGCTTCTCAATCAGAACTTCAGTCACTAACCCAAATGACCTTTAGTACAGTTGAAAACTGGCTCCTACAAAAACGTCTTATCCTTAATCCCAAAATACCAAAAATGCTACTATTTACCCCCACCCGCAGAACCTCCCCACTTAACTTTACTATTACTTCAAATAACGGAACTATAATACCTCCCGAACCAACCACCAAACTACTTGGGGTACTAATAGATAATAACTTGTCTTTTGAACCTCACATTAATAACACCATAAAAACAGTAAACAAGAAACTAGGTTCCCTCTATAGAATAAAACCCTTTCTAACACCTCCAGCCAGGGTTACTATTGCTCGCACCCACCTCATCTCTACCTTGCTCTATGCCTCCCCTATCTATACCAAAATATGTAGAAGTAATCTGAGTAAACTTTCATCCTCCTACAACAATATTGCCAGATTTGCAGCTGGGTCCTCCTATAGAACGCATCACTGTATCAACCTGAATCAGCTAGGATGGTTAGAGCTGCCAAATTTAATTGTTTTTAATCAATTAATAATAGCCCATAAGATCCTGTATTTACCTCAAAATACACCCATACTTACATCCCTAGTCATCCCCTATAACAATCTCAAGACCTTACGCTCATCAAATAACCTACTTGTACAAATATCAAAATCCAACAACTCAGCTGGTGACACCTTGTTCTCCAATACAGTAGGTAAAGCCTGGAATATCCTCCCAAGCCAGCTAACCTCAATATCCTCTGTCAGCTTATTTAAAAGCAAGCTTAAACCCTACCTTAAATCACACTGGCTATGCCCCTGTGTTAACTCAGACTAAGCACCTGACTATTAACTAGACTCCCACAATTCCTAGCCTCCTATGATCATGATCTTGTGTTGTCTCACTAATTTTTAGTGAGCTTAACCTTCCTTAGGATTTTTTTCTCATGTAAATATGTATATACTGTGGAATGATCAAACACCTTCATATAGTACCACAACCTAGGTGATAAAGAACACCATAAATCCATCCTTGTATGCAGATCTTCTATACTCTATCTATTGATCTCTAGTGTTTTCTTTCTTAGGTTTTTGTGTGACCTTAGTATCTATTAATATAAACTACTAGCTGTATCTAGTTTAGTCTTAGATTTCATTTTCCTTCCCTAATAGAATACATAATATAAAATCCTAGGTTTGTAATATGTTATAAAGATTTGTAATACACCATTTCTAATGCAAATGTATTAGTCTTGCTCATCTATTCTTAGATACATTTTTTAATTCCCTACTGAAATATAAAATATATAATCTTTGGCTTGTACTATATTTTTAAAACTTCTTATGTACCAAATTCTACTGTTAATGTCTTTGTCTTGACCCTTTATGTTGTTGTAATTTGTGGAGCTTTTTTCCCCGGGCCTCCACTGAAAATGGACATATATCCAGCTGGACTAGCCCAGTCAACAAATGTAAAATAAAATAAAAAAAATAAAATAAATAAAAGTATCTGGCTCCTGTGATAGCCTATTGCAGACTGCAAGACATTAATTTAGACAATTTGCTTCTCTTCGCAGATTTTTTTCAAAATGGCAGGAATCTCGCACTTGAATGAGGGATCTCCTACATAAACTTGGTTTCCAGGAGAACATACTGATGCCTTGTTTTACTCTTTCCCACAGGATTGTTTTCCCGTAATGATGACCAGATACTTCTATGCAAAGAGATTTTCTTTCACAGGAAAAGTAGATCAGTATGTAGATGGGGGGTTCAGGTATTATGATAGTGTTATTGGAGGATGTAATAGCAAAGGTTGTTTTATGATGAGAGAGACAATGTGGGAGAAAGAGCAAGAGTTTGGTCTTTTTAGGGTTAAGGATAAGTAGATTATCAGACAGCCACTTTTCAGTAGATAGAAAGGTGTCTTGGGTTAGGGTATGGAGTTCTGGGATATTGCTAGAGGTGGAAATGAGAGTTAAGTTGTCTATATATTGGATGAGGGGGGGATTGTTTACAGGATGTGTATAGTTCATTAGCGAAAATGTTAAACAGGAGGGGACCCAAGATGGAACCTTGTAGAACCCCTGATGGGACTGGAATGTATGGAGAGCAGGATGAGAGCCATCTGACAGATTGCTGTCTACAAGAGAGGTAGCTGGAGAACCAGGCAAGGGAGGTAGTTGACAGGTTGAGATTAGCAAGTTTAGATAACAGTATGGAGTGGGAGACAGTGTCGAAAGCTTTGGATAGGTCAAGAAAGAGACAGGATATGAGTTGGTTGTTATCACGGGCCTTAGGGAAAGTATGAGTAAATGACAGGAGGGCTGTAGCTGTGCTATGGTTTGGCCGGAAACCATGCTGAGTGGAAGTGAGAAGGTTATTTTGGAGGAGATAGTTGAGAAGTTGTGAGTGAATGCATTTTTCAAGTATTTTAGAGAGGGGATAGGATAGTAATGGGCCTATAGTTAGATAGGTCAGTTGAGTTTCCTCCTTTATGCAGGGGAATGGTGAAGAAGGATTTCCAAATGAAAGGAACTGTAGCTTCTTGACCTGATCTATTGATAAGAATGGATACAGGATAGGCTGTAGATTCTGCAGCTAATTTGAGGAAGGTAGAAGGGAGATTATTTGTGGAGGGAGAGCAGGATTTCAGAAGAAGTGTTTTGATGTAAGAACTGGGAACAGGTTGAAAGGAGAAAGGGTTTTTGTTGAGTAGGTTGGGAGGGGTAGCGGGAGTAGTTGTGTTAGAGTTGGAGGTTGACAGTTTTTGGATTGTATCAATGAAGTGTTTATTGAGGAGGGTAGAGGTTTCCAGAGGAGATTTATTTGGGAGAGGGGAGGAGTTGGCAGGGCAGCCTGCAGAAAGAATTTTGTTTAGGGCAGACCAGAACTTATGTGGGTTGGATTTGCTATTTAGTTGGGCATAGTTATAATAGAATTTTCTGTTCTTATTGATTTGTTTCTTGACAAAATTCCGTAGTTCTCTGTATTTATGCAGCAGGGGTAGTTCTTTAGTTTTAACCCAGGCTTTCCATGCATCTCTTTGTGCATAAGGGATCTAGTGTCTTTAGAAAGCCAGGGAGCTTAATTTGGTTTAATTCTAATTCTCCTGGAGGGGGGAAGGGAGTTGAGGATGTTCAGGAAGATGCTATTAAATTTACTCACTGCGTCATTAGGAGGGATCTGACTAAGGATAGACCAGTCGATACTAGACAGTATGGAGTTGAATTGGCTGATATTAAAGTTAGTGGGTTTATGACAGTCTTTGTAAAGGTGTGATTTAGGTGGTTGGGTAGAATGTCTTAGAATTGAGGTGAGGAGATCCCTTTAAGGAGTCTGGTAGGGTATAGCACTCTACTATTAGTGAGAACAAGATCCAGTATGTTTGGACCTCTGGTTGAAGTGCACACTATTTGATCAAGGGCATTTGCACTAAAAAAGTCCTGGAAACATTGTGCCTGCAAGTTGGTTGTAGTGTGTATTTCCTAGAATATAGAGTAATTAAAGTCTCTCATGAATATAGTGTTTGGTTTGATGGAGAATACCTCCAGTAGGTCTAGATAAGGGTTGTAGGATTCTTGAGACATAGATGAGACATAGATGGTGACCTTCGTATGGTGATTTGCACATGGATGAACTCCAGGGTATCATTCTGTTTAACCAGCCTTGAGGTACACCTGTTGCTAAAGTAGATTGAGACACCTCCACCTTTAGTTCTTGTCTGTGCGTCTGATGGTCTAAATGTATAGAAGCACTGTAGCCTTGTACTGTTAAATTACTTTCTGTGGCTTTAAACCATGTCTACGTAATGTCACAGAAATCTATAATCTTCAGAGTGAGGAGAGCTTGAAGGGTGTGGAGTTTCATTTTAAGACTCCTAGCATTGACCACTAACACCTGTATGTTCCTTTGGGTTTTATTTGCTATGTTGGTAGGTTTGTCACCTTGGCATTGCCTAATAAGGCTCTAAGGGGGTGGATAAAATTTTAGCAAAAATCCAGAAGCTTTGGGGGACAGGTGCAGGGCATCTTTGGCAAAGCTACGTGGTCTGCTGACCATGTCCTCCCAGGCTGACAGATATTGAATCCCTCTGGACTGACATCAGAGACTAAGCCAATTGTCAACGTCAATACATTTTTATTCATACTGTGGCATCTTCATTTGTGAAGGTAAAATGCTGGTCAATACAAGATACATACCAGTTTGAGACATATATTCAGAGATGTCTATAATATCTCTCTTCATATAATCTAGAGAGGTATGTCTTAGGTCATTTACACCCACATGGACTATGATAGAATCAGAGTGGCACCTGTGGTGCAATGAATTGAGTGCGTGTGTAACTTGGCAGATCCTGGCTCCAGATAAGCAACTGACCATAATATTCTCCTTGTCCAGTCTGGAAAGTGGGGTATCTGTGAGTCGTACAATGGAGTCCCCCATGCCAAGAGTCCTGGGTACATTGTTTGCCTGCCTTATGCTCTTTGTTTTTGGGGGTCCAATGAGTATAGGCTTATGTGTGGTGTTCTGTTCTGCTTTTGGTGCATGCTTTAGAGACTGCTGAGGTTCAACCGTTCAGCATTGTTGTTTGCAGGCTTAGGAGGTCTTTGAGGTTTGGGGAAATTGCTTTTTAGTGCCTTATCATAAGATGACCTATGTGCGTGTACACTATGTGGGGTGGATGTAGTGTGTTTATTTTTGACAACCTTGTTTGTATGTGAGATTTTTGCCTCCAAGGAAATTGTATATGTACATCTCTCGCATACTGTGTTGGTTTCTTTAAGGATTAAAAAGTTGTCAGTGAACATGAGACAATTGCTATATTGCCTCTGGGTGCTCATACTTATCAAACTGGTTACAGAGACATTTGGAAATTGCATATTCATGTTGTCTGGGTCTGTATTAGGGCGAACTATTAGGACTTGAGGACTGGGTTTTACAGAGGTCTTCTACAGTCATCACTAGGGTTAGGGACTAGAGTAGGATATGGTATTAGGTAGTGTTAGGATATGGTTTTAGTGCTACATGCTGCACAAGCTAGCTGCACTGTGCTTAATTTTATGTAATTCATCCCTACACTGCAGGTTACAGTCCCAGTGCTAGTTTTATGTTAACTTCAGTGTACTCCATCTCAGACAGACAAGGCAATTACCTACTGCTACTAGATGGAATATCCCAGTCCTCTTAATGTAAAAGTGCAAAAAAAGATTGCTTGTGAGTGTATGCTACCACTAAACAACTTCAGCAAACTAAGTAAACAAGGCAATTTCAAGTCAATCAGACCAATAGCAAGACAGTTTGAGCAAATGCAGTAATTTTAGCTTCAAATACAAATAAATGTATAAATAAAACAAGAAATCAATAGTCAATCACTAAAATAACTTCCTGAAGTGCGATTTTTAAATACAAGTACTTAGCTTGTCCCTGCTTAGCATACGATCATGTTGTGACACCGTGTGTGTTGGACTTTCTGCACTAAACCCTTAATTTCGCGGATGGTCCATCACTTCAGTTTCTATTTTATTCTGCAATTTTCCATATTTGGGTACTTTTGCTTTTATTTTTATTCAAATATTTTTGAAAGATATTGCATACCAAGCCTCTTAGAAAACATGTAACTCCTCCTTGGAATCTTAATTTTGTCTTAGAAAAACTGACTGCTGCTCCATTCGAACCAGCTCATCAGACTGACTTGAGGTGCTTAACCTGGAAACAGTGTTACTGATTGTTCTGACCTCTGCAAGAAGAGTATGTGAGTTGTAAGCTCTTATGGTGAGTTAACATGATTTCATTTTCCAGAAAGATGGGGTTTCCTTGAGAACTAATGCTTCATTTATGCCTAAAATGGTATCCAAGTCTACACTGAGACAAGCTATCTATCTCCCTGTCGTTTTTCCAGATCCCAAAATGAGGGAGAAAGGATACTCCATACCTTGGTTGTTCACAGACTACTCAGGTACTATCTTGATAGAATAAAATCTTTTAAGAATGTAGAAAAAAAGGACAACCTGTGTCAAAGCACACTATTTCCAAATGTTTGTCTCGTGCTATTACCTTTTATTATACCTACCACACTGAGGCAGTTCCTAGCAGGGTCATGGCTCATTCTACTACGGTCTTGGCTTCATCTGCAGCTTTTTGGAAAGGATCGGATTCTGGAAGTATTCTAGTAGCAGCAACTTGGTCTTCTGTGCATACCTTTGTAAAGCACTATACACTAGATTCCTTCCCCAGGTCTCGGACAGATTTTACCAGGGATATTCCTCAGGGCTCCTGGATACTCTTCCCACTCAATCTAAGATACAGATAGGGTGGGTTAGCATAATGGTTAAGATCTTCACTTTATAGACACAGGGTACAATGTTTGATTCCAACCTCTGGTTATTGGCTAAGCTTAAAATTGCCATTCAACGTGGTTAGCCTAGCACTCATCTATGAACCTCCAGCTGCCAAAAAGCTACACCTATCCCCTTGGGGTTACCTGCTCAAAAGAATGTTTTTCCCTAATCCAATTCAAGTGCAACTTGGACAATTGGATGGGAAACTGGAAATTCATCCCTGGTTTGGCACCTATGTCTCTAATGGACACAGGTAACCTGTAAATGGTTTATCTCCCAGGCCAATGCTTACACTTATCAAGGGTATCAGAACTTTTTAGAGATTTGGGATGGATGTCTAGACTTTAAAAGGTCTTTGTGGTCATTAGCCTAATAAACAACTATGAACCTATATGGTAATATACCCATATAGCTAAGTGTAATGCAGCAATGATTATTATGATGAACAGACTACAGCTGTGTAACTAAATGTACCATAACAGTAGATGCTTGAAAGATCACTGTTGCAGTAGCTGCTCCCTGCATCCCTCTTATTTTTTTGTATGTTTTTCTTGCCAGGTTTAGGACATATATACAGCTATACTCACACACACACACACACACACACACACACACACACACACACACACACACACACACACACAAACACACACATATATATATATATATGTGTGTGTGTGTGTGTGTGTGCATATAAAATATAGGTATGTGTGGTATATATATATACAATAAATGTGTGCATACGGTTTACCATGAGATGGTGACACAATGACACAGTGGAAAGCATTATTACCTCACAACAAGAGGTTCTCGGCTTTGATTCTTGGCTGGGTGGGGTGCCCTCTGTGAGTTGTCTGCATGCCCTCCTTGTGTTCGTGTGGATTTCCTCTAGGTGCTTCAGTTTCCTCCCATGTTCCATGGACTCTCAAATTGGCCATATGTTTGAGTGAGTGTGTCAGTTTGTGGTGTTGAAGCACTAGCACGGCAGGGCTAGTCACCTGGTGGTGTAAACAATGGCTCTAGATGATTGTCACTGTTGAAGTGACAGCCTGACCCTATGTGCAAAATAGGAAAAAAAGGGGTTGTGGATGGATGGCTGGATGGATGGATGGAGGGGTTACCAACAAATTGTTGAATGGCAACTTGTTGAACCTTGGGAAACACCAGCAAAGTTGATAAAAAATCAATGTTTCTTTGTGAGATCACAATACAGTGGGGATCAGGAAATTTGCCCTTTCCCCACTGTAGTGTGATCTCAGAGTTGTTATATACATAATAAACAAGGGGGTGTGGGGGTGTATGGGGGGTTGTCCCCTGCAAAAAAAACCCAAGTGTTTTCTTATTTTTTGCCTTAGCTTCAATAGGTTGCTTATCAACAGATTATGTTCAATTAGTTGCTTTTCAATAAAAGGCATTATCGATGTGGTTTTCTTTCTTTCTTAGCATTGACATTTGGAGGGTTCTAGCATCATAACCTCACTCTCTTGATGTCCAAACCATTCTTTTTCTTTGGTGCAATTCGAGATGACTGTCTGGGCACATGGAAGGTGACCCTGACGTTTGGAAGCTGGCCTTATCCATGCAGGACTGCATGGATAAGGCAATCCCAAGCAAAACAAAGACTCTTTGTACCAAAGGCAAGCGTCCAGTCTGGTGGACCCCAGCCATAAACAAACTCTACAACAAAAGGAGGAAGCTACTACAAGATAGAGCAAAATCCTTAAAAGGTAAGACACCCTTGATCACTATAAGTAAAAAACTAAGAGCTCTCATAAAATCATCCAAAGCAAATTTCGAGAGAAAAATAGCTAAAGACTCAAAAGACAATCATAAGGCCTTCTTTAGCTATGTTAGAAACCTAGGAGGAAACTCCCAGATATGCTCAGAACTAGTTCAAAATGATGTGAAGATTACTGATCCTACAGACATTGCCAACATACTGGCTGACAGGTTCAGTGCAAACTTCTCACCCCCTTCCCCCCCAAAAGGAGAGATATCTATACCAAATGATTGCAGCCCCCCAAACATCTCCAACGCCCAAGTGAGAACTGCACTCACCAAAGCCAAAAACACAGCATCCATGGGACCTGATGGTGTCCCCAGCTGTGTGATCCACGAACTCAATGAGGAATTAAACCCACAGCTAGGACAGCTGTTTAATCATAGTCTTACCTCTGGATACGCCCAGGAGTGGCGCACTGCAACTGTGGTCCCACTTCACAAAGGCGGTGCCTCCACCGACCCTGGTAATTACCGCCCATTAGCTTGACAAGCCTTATCTGCAAAGCCATGGAGAGGATCATAATGGACCTCATAAATAAAGACATTGGGAATTTGCAGACTTTGGATCCAACCCAGTTTGGCTTTGTCAAAGGCAGATCATGCCTTTTAAACTTGGTTGACTTTTTGAAACAGTCACCAAAGCCATTGATGAGGGAAAGGCAGTCCATACAGCCTACCTCGATCTGGCTAAGGCCTTGATACAATACCCCACTCGGGTATCATTGAAAAACTCATCAGCTTAAATGTTAACCCATACATCACAAGATGGGTTGCAAACTGGCTGAGTGACAGAACCCACAGGGTCAGAGTTGCTGGCGCCATGTCAGACTCAAAGCCTGTCACAAGTGGTGTCCCACAGGGCTCAGTCCTGGGCCCACTCTTGTTTGGCATCTACTTTTCTGAAGTACAAGCAAACACAGGAGGGTTATGGCTGACAAAGTTTGCAGATGACTGCAAACTGGGCACCATAGTAGAAAACACATCTGACACAGATATCCTTCAGAAGGGTCTCACAGAACGGATAACTGGTGCCAGAGCCACGGCCTAAAGTTAAATGCCAAAAATGCATAGTCATACCCTTCGGGAAAAACAAGGTTACCCTAGCTACCAAATAGGAGGCAATCCACTGAGCACAGCAGAAGTTATCAGGGACCTGGGGACCCAGGTTGATAGTAGTCTGTCATTCAACACCCATGTAGCTAAAGTAGTTAGGAAGACCTTCTACATTGCCCACCTTATCATGAAGGGATTCTCATCTAGATCAAGGGAGGTTATAGTCTCCTTTACTCATCACTCATCAGACCAATGATTGAGTACAATGCCCCATTTGGAATGTATCTGACCCGACACTTGCAGCAGCTGGAGAGGCCACAAAAGTTCCTCACCAAAAGGATAAAGGGTCTCAAAAATCTATCCTATGCTGCCCGACTGAAAGAACTCCAGCTCTATTCAGTCGCACGCTTGCTCAGAGGTGACCTTTGCCTAACATACAAGGCCATGTCAAACCCAGATTTGATGAATATGCTTCACCTCAAAAATCTAGATCCATCAGAGCCACAAGGGCGGAGACTTAAACCTCGACACGGCTATTAATAGGACGTGCTGGAGGGATAGATTCATCACCCAAAGACTCCCTATGCTGTGGAACAGAATCCCGGTACATGTGAGGCAGAGCACCTCGCTGGCCTTGTTCAAGAGAAATCTTGACCAATGGATGGGAGATCGCAGATATACCCCAGGGATTACCTCAGTGTCACTGCTCGACAGAGGCACAGCAAAATAATGGGTATAGTTCCCCATACTAAAGGGGTGGCGTAAGCCACAAAACAATGGGCTAGGCTTGTAAATGCCCTCGGGCAGATAGCCTAGTATGAACCTATGAACCTATGAACCTATGATATAGCTCCTATAGCTAAGCTACTCTAGCAGTGATCATTTGAACATCTGTTGTTTTGGTAATTACACAACTGCACTTTTCCACAGTCTGAAGTTGAGAACATTATAGAGACTGTCACCATGTCAATTGTTAAAATTGTGAATTTAAAGAAGATTTAGAGACTTTGATCTGAGATTTCCAGTGGGGATGCATTTATCTACTAGAGATGATATAGGTGGAAGGTAGTGGATTTATTGAGAATTTTGTGGATAGCTTTTAGTTGATTTAAGTTTAATAGGTGAGCTAACTCGAGACAATTAAGTTTATGAAGGATAGTATAGTGGTAAGATTTGTGTGGCAGGTTTGCAACAAATCTGGCTATCCTATGATATGGCTGTCCAAATTTTTGAAGATGATTCTTTGGGATGTTGGCTTACCATAAGAAAAATGACTGAAATTAAACTTCTGGCACTGGTAGCCATTGAATTCATTAAAATATGACTCCCTAGCTGGGTCTTGTTTCAGTGTAACTAACCCAATGAAAAGGCTGTCTCATCAACAAATGACTATTTTCTCCAAGACTGTTGCAGTTGGGAAACTGTTTTTTTCACTGAGATTTGAAGTTGGTTGTTTATTCTGGGGAGGAGGATATTTGAAGTTGGTTGTTTATTCTGGGGAGGAGGATACATGAAAACAATCCCCTTTATGGTAGTGTTGTGACCCTCACAGAAACCACTTAATTCTGTAATATGAGGAATCAGATTTCCTTCAAAGAAAAGTGATTATGTAATATTACTTTACCTGAAGCAAAAGTTGGTAAATATTGCTGTGATAAATGACTCCATAACCGTTATGACAGGTGCACAAGTAGGTACTCCTCAGTCCTCTCTTGCTATCAGAGATTTCTGAAGTGCATTATTATGATAAATTATCCAGTACATAATATAACATCTGCCATATATATTATGTATTGTGAAACATTGTTGGGGGTGGCTCACAATGGTTCACTGCATTGCAGTTACATAACTCTATTTACTACCAAAAGAATACATCCCACAGAAATGTAAACTTTTCCAAGGTCCTGTGATCTCAAAGTGAGTTGCATTTAGTTGGATAGATGTATGAATTCTCTCTCTTTTTTGGAGAAATCTGTAGCAGCATTTCATTTTCTTCTCAGCTTCTTTTATGGCTTTTTAGTGTAACTTGTGCAGTTATTCTGGTAAACTGAATAGTCAATAATTTGTAGCAAGATGAAGCTTTGTATTGCTTTTCATGATGTTCTCCTTCTATACAGGCAAATTATAAAACTATATCTAAGATTATATACAGCTTTGGGAAGCAAATCCTTGCAAGATCATATACAGTATACCAGCAGTTCAGAAAAGAGCAACGAAATGGATCATGGTCTGCACCAAAGACATAAGGCAAATGGCCAGTCACATCAAACATCTTTAGATATAAAGCAAACTGGGCATGAGAATCACTTTAAGTAAGTGGCCAAAGTAACATCTTTCTAAAACTGTGGAGTATGAGAAGATGCATCTAACATTCAATGAAAGCAATTGGTAATAATTAATAATGAAATGATGTAAGTAATAATAAAAACAATTAAATGGAATCTAATGTTATTGATTCTGATTTTCTGAAATAAACACTCCCAGATTACTTTCACTATTACATGCTGTATTGCAAGATCACAGTACTTGCAAGTACATTTTTTTGCCCTTGCAGGATGATTTTCTTTTTTTTCCATGGTTGTGGAATGGTTGATTTACTATATTTAAGTAATATAGAGGTAGTCGTGAAGTTCCTCTTCATCAGAGCTCTGGAGGGGTTGTGTAGTCTAAAAATGCATTTAATTCCTGGAATAGACAGCTGTGGGTTGTGCGTTGGCTTCTCTTAGAGGGCCTGCATGAGACTAAAAGGACGTAGCCTGAATATACAAAATGGAAAATTCAGAGGAGATGTGATGAAGCACTTTTCATTGAAAGTGTAGCGGTAAATTGGGCCAAATGTGAACAAGAAATTCAGTACAGTGTATGACACGTTTCAGCTCTTACGAAAAGGGGAACATTATTTGTATCTTCTTCATCTGACACAAAAACAGCCAGTCTAGGTAAATTAAATAGGTTTTAGGCTTCCCTAGCCTTTGGTGAGTAAAAATCTGCTGAGAATCCAGATGGATGAGCCCAGATCCCTAATAACTCCTGATGGCCATTGATCATAAAAAATCTCTGACACTGCCATTTTTATGTCTGAGCTACCAGCGATTCTCTGTCTTTCTCATTTCCTTTTTCTTTTTTTCTCTGTTATTTATTCTTGATTTCTCTTTTTTCCATGGTTGTGAAAGTTAGAATACATAACTTCATGGGATGTGGGGGGTTACCCACATAAAGGCTGCAGGGGGAGGGTTGCTTCTCTACAATAAACACCACATTAAAAATGTCTCTTCAAGTTGAAGATTGACAGGTTTGTTTCAACTTGATGAAACTTTTTGAACTGTAATTCAAAAAATCATAGGTTCATAGGTAGGTACTAGGCTACCGGCCCTAGGACCTATACAAGCCCAGCCGAAAAGGTACCCTGGCTTTTGCCACCTAAGAAAATTATTTTCCTGTGCCACTGTTGAGCAGAGCCACAGAAGTGATCCCTAGGGTGAATTTCCTATTTCCCATCCAATCATCAAGATTTTTCTTGAAGAGTGCTAATGAGGAGCTTTGTTTGATATAGATAGGTAGTTTATTCCAGAGTATGGGAAGTCTCTGGGACAGGAATCTGTCCCTCTGGCATGTTCTGTTTATTGTGGTGACAAGGTTTAGGTCCCTAGAGCATGTAGCTGGGAGGGATTGGGACTTCTTTAAGTGGAGCATGTCCAACAGCTCTGGGTTTGACATAGCTTTGTATTTTAGGCAGAGATCACCTCTGAGTAGGCGATATGTGACAGAATAAAGCTGGAGTTTTTTGAGACGGTCTGCGTAGGGCATCTGTTTGAGGCCGGTAATCCTCTTTGTGAGGTATTTCTGCAGCCTTTCCAGTTATTGTAGCTGTCTTGTGAGGTACATACCAAAAGGGGCGTTGTACTCTATAATGGGTCTAATGAGTGATGAGTAGAAGGGAACAATGACCTCTTTTTTTCTGGATGAGAAACCTTTTGTGATGAGGTGTGCCACGTAGAAGGATTTCCTGACTACTGTGGCGATGTGATTATCAAAGGAGAGACTACTGAACACCTGTGTCCCAAGGTCTCTTATCACACTTTCAGTGTTAAGTATACTACTGCCTATGTTGTAGTTCATGGGTACAGAGTTTTTACTAAAGGGGATGACAATACACTTTTTGGTACTGAGCTTGAGGCCATGGCTTTGACACCAGGCATCTGTCTCAGTGAGTTCCTTTTGTAGGATGTCCACATCATTAAGAGTTTCAATTATGGCTCCTAGTTTGCAGTCATCTGTGAACTTCGTTAGCCAAAGACCTTCTTTGTTAGCCTGTACTTCAGAGAAGTAGATAACAAACAGGAGAGGACCTAGGACTGAACCCTGTGGTACTCCATTTGTCACTGGTCTGAAGTTGGATTTGGAGTCTGCTACTTTCACAGTGTGGGTTCTGTCAGTGAGCCAGCTGGCAACCCATCTTGTGACATAGGGATTTATACCTAGTTTAGTGAGTTTATCTATAATTCCAGAGTGGGGGATGGTGTTGAAAGCCTTGGCTAGAACTAGATAGGCTGTGTGAACCACCTTACCCTCGTCTACGGCTTTGGTGACTGCTTCAAAGAAGTCTGTCAGGTTTAGGAGACATGATCTGCCTTTTACAAACCCGGACTGGGTGGGGTCCAGAGTTTGGAGATTACCAATGTCTTTGTTTATAAGTTCCATGATGATACATTCCATGGCCTTGCAGACCAGGCTTGTCAGGCTAATGGGGCGGTAGTTCCCGGGGTCCGTGGTGGCTCCCCCCTTGTGGAGTGGGATAACTTTGCTGTGTGTCATTCAGCGGGCACAAAGCCTAAGGTGAGGCTATGATTGAACATGGTACTTAGGTGGGGTGCCAGTTCGTTCTGTAGTTCATGTAGAATGCAGCCTGGGATGTTGTCTGGTCCCATGGATGCTGTGTTCTTGGCTTTGGAGTGTGTGTTTTTTACCTGTGCAGCCGTAATTACAGGAACTTTGCATTCTTTCGGTATAGAGATGGGCTCTTTAGGGGGTGAGAGGGGAGTAAAGTTAGCGCTGAACCTATCTGCCAGGATGTTGGCAATATCAGTTGGGTGTGTATATTTAGTGCCATTGTGCTGTAACTCAGAGCAGATCTGAGTGTTGCCACTGAGATTCTTGATATAGCTATAGAGTGCTTTGTGGTTGTCTTTAGAATCCGTGGCGATTTTGTTTTTGTAACTAGCTTTGGAGGATTTTATCAAGGATCGCAGCTTCTTACTGAGGCTGACCAGGGAGCTCCTCCTCTCATGGGATTTTACTCTCTTTTGCAACAGTTTCTTCCTTCTGTTGTATAGTTTGTTTATGGCAGGGGACCACCAGATTGGCTTCCTTTTTTTGGAGCATAGCGTCTTGGTTCTGTTTGGGATAGCACGATCCATGCACTCGTGTAAGTGCTTATAAAGTGCAGTTGTGTAGGATTCAGTAGTCGTAAGTGTATTGTCCATCTGCAAGGGTGTCATGAAGTTCACCACTTCTGTCTTAAGAAGCATGAAGTTGGCTTTGGAGAAATGTTTTACTGTGGTTTCCTTAATGGGGGGTGGGGGCAGGATGTGGATATCTAGGGTAATTAGCTTATGGTCAGATTGGACCAATGAGGCATTGACTTCAGGTGTGGAACACCGGTCACTCATGTTGATAATGACTAGATCTAGGATATTGTTGCCCCTGGTGGGGGTGTGGATAAGTTGATCCAGGGCATTAGAGTTTATGAATTCCAGAAAGCGTTGAGCAAAGGAGTTGGTACATGAGTAGTTTTCCCAGTTAATGGTGGGGTAGTTGAATTTGCCCATTATTAGGGTGTTTGGTTGAACCCTAATATTTTCCAGTACATCAAGAAAAGAGGAGTGGGAATCCTGGGACATGGTGGGGGATCTGTAGCAAGCTACAATTTGGATTGCAGTTTTGCACAGAGTTAGTTGCACTTGGATAACTTTTGTTGCATTATGCTGAGCAACTAGCCTGGAGGTGTGGATATCCTTAATGAATATGGACACACCTCTGCCTTTGGTGTTACGGTCCAGGTTAAATGGCCGGAAAGTGTGGTATGAGTTATAGCCTGGTAGTGCAGGGGTGCTCTCTGGAGCCTTGAACCAGGTCTCAGTCACTGCATAGATATCGATGTTCTCCATTTTAAGGAGTGCCTTGAGTGAGTGCATTTTGAGATGTAGACTTCTAGCATTCAGTAGCATCACCCTCAGTTTGCTTGCCTTTTCCTGTTACGGTGGTGAATTTGTAATTTGAACCTTGCCTAAAAAAGGCACTATAGGGGCGGCAGGAACCTTAGCCAGTATCCGGAATCCCAGGGGTGACAGGTGCAGGTCACCTCTGGCAAAGCATCGTGGTCTGTTGACCATGTCATCTCAAGCAGACAGATACTGGAGCCCTTTAGAATGACACCAGAAGCTTAGCCAATTGTTGAAATCAATCATTTTGTCCTTGCACTGCGGTATCATTCTGGGTGATGGCAAAATGCTACTCAGGGCTAGGGTCATACCTGCCTGGGCTACAAGATTGGAGAGCTCTTCCATGTCTTTTTTCATGTAGTCCAGGGAGGTACACTGAGGTCATTCACACCAACATGGACAATGACAGAGTTATATTTGTACTAGTTGTGGAGTGACCTGAGTGCGTGGGTTATGTGGTGGATTCTGGCACCCGACAGGCAGCTGACAGTAACCTTCTCCTAGTTTAGCCTGGTGAGTGGGACATCAGTGTGCCTGATTATAGAGTCAACTATGACTAGTGTGTTGGGTACATGGTTTTGCCTTATTGGCTGTGGTTGAGTGGCACACTGAGTCTATGGGCTATGTGTCATTTGGGGTGTGTTGGGGGGGTGGAATTTGCTTGCATTTCTGCTTTGGAGGTCTCTGTTGCTTGAGCAGATTATTATTGAGAGCCTCCGTGAATGTTTTTGTGTTTCTATGTGTGGATTTTGATGGTGTAGATTTAGTGAGACTATTTGATGAGTGTGGTGTGGTGCAAGTCTTTACCTTCTCCTCTTGACTGTCAAGTTCAGTCTTGGTTGGAGAGAGCTTTACCTCCAGTTTGGCTAGATAAGTGCATCTCTCACAGGTTGTAGTGTTGGGTGGTAGGAGGAGAGGGTTGTTTGTGTACATGAGGCAATTTCTACATTGCCCCAAGATGCCCAGATTCATCAGATAGACAGGAGAGAACACTGGGAGCTGACCCTTGGACATGCCTGAATAAAAAACTATTTTCCTCTAGATAAGTGAGAAAAGTGAGTACAAGAGCTGTTTTTCTCTAAGCAAGTGAGGAAAGTAAGTACCAAAACTGTTTTCCTTTAGGTAATGAAGAAGGTTGAGTGCTGTAGTAATTAGTAGGTTATTTAGTGCTTACAAGTTCTGAACAAGTGCTGATCACGAATAAGCAAATTCAAGTGCTAAAACTAAGAATCTGTATCTGGACTAAACTAGTTACAGGAAAGGGGGAAACAAGTGCAAATGCGGGCTTTTAAATCAGAAAGTTGAGAGAGATGGTGAAATAGGTGAAATGTGTTTTTATCTGTCAGTTATGATAATGTTTTTACATAATCAAGGGGTAGACAAGCATATGCCATGTATGCTATTAAAATAATGTAATGATTTTATGTAATGAGATGTGATAACACTTAAATAAAATGAGGGATTCATGAAGGTACAATAATGTGTACATGGAGGTGTACACATTATGGTACCTTTCTTTGATGTAGCAACTACCCTTAAATGGTGCTACACAGTCCACTAACTGAACACCAGGGAATACATTTTAAAGTGTCATAATGGCAGCAGTGTTAGTATGTGGATTGGTTGGTGGGGTAACCACTGGACACCATAGGTAAAGTGAAGTGCTGTAATGGCACAGACACTGTAAGAGTGATTGGGGGTGAAGGGAACCACTAGACCACCAGGGATGACTCTTTAATGTGCCTTATGAGCACCAGCATCATTGGGGTGGGCAGATACACTAGACCACCAGGGCCTAATACAGACGTGCTGTAATGGCACTAAAGTATTATGGTGGGGGATCCAAAGAAGGGTTGATAGGGGCGGGACAAATAAAACGGCTGTGGTTTGTGTGAATGTGTGTGTGTGTGTGTGTGTGTGTGTGTGTGTGTGTGTGTGTGTGTGTGTGTGTGTGTGTGTGTGTGAGAAAGTGACTGGAATGGGGATAGCCCTGTTTATATAAGTTGCAGGTTACTACCTTGATGTGCGGATCAGCTGACATTGTTGTATTAACTGAGATTCAGCAAACATGGAAATTAGCTGAGAATGAGGTCTTACCTTATTGGGGCTAGCATGTTTCTAAATCATAAATGGGCATGTCACACTGGAAGGGCCTTTATAGCGTGAGTCGTATGGCTTATGCTAGGAAATGTAATGAATTCCTGGGTAAGACTCTAGCATATTTATTTATGGCTATATATTTTGTTAAAGGGCTTTCTTAAAGAAAGTTTGGCTGGCTAATTTGCTTCAGCTTTTTAGGATTTTTTTTATTAAAGGTAGACATTGCAGAAACATACACCAAATTTAGTTGGGATGCAATTGTTTGGGGGGGTACATTATGGAAGCTGGTGTATAATTTCAGAAAGCCTAGCTTTATCCCTATATGTAAACTTCAATATTTCTTGTACCCCCCACCTTTAGACTTTTCAGCAAAATGCAATAAACTGCACATTTTTGTGTGTGCTGCTTTAAACAGGTCCCTAAATTAGAAGATATATGTGAATCTCCAGCTTGTTTTCCCACCTCAGCACGCGTGCACACACACACACACACACACACACACACACACACACACACACACACACACACACACACACACACACACACGCAAACACAAAATGCAGTTTTAGGTTTGAAATACAGGGTTTTAGGAAACCCATCAGTCATGGTGTCATAATAGATGTTTTTAACTGAAAACTAACCAAAAGGCTTTTTTTGTCATATAAATGCTTGGCTTTTGCTTCCTGTTTATATCGAGCCAAGCCACCAACTAAAACACCCAGTGACCATGTGGAACTGATGGTTGTTTCCAAGCTTTGTATCCTTGGCTGGATTGTTTGTGTTTCATAACAGTACCACTCCCACTACATTAAGATGGATTACTTTATTTACCGTCAACTGCAAACTGGTGTATTGCATCAAATCCTAAAATATACTCTCAGGTCAGAGCTAGTGTAAGATAAAACTATGTCACGGCATTAATGTATTTCATTTTAATACTAAACACTAATTTCCAATGGAGCTACTTTATCACTCACAGCAGTTTAAGCAAATCACTTTTCTTACCAGCAGTGTGAAAAATATTTTGCACAATAAAATATATAGAGAGAGTCATCTTCTCCACTGCGCAACAGGAATTAAAAAGAATGGCTGCTGGATCATCCCAGCACATACAGAAATTTAACAAAGGAATATCCAAGTAATTTGCTCCCATATATAAGTTCAAAGTCAGTAGCCTAGAAAAGAAACCAATGGATCTCTGCGTACTAAAAATCTACTATGTCTGACTAAGAGCAAAAGGTTTCAGAGTCAGTTCTGGATCAGTAACCTATACTCCCTTTTACTTTTTATATATTTAAAACAGTGTTATTCATTCACATTCAAATCTTCCTTCTGCTAGATGCCTGGCTTCTATAAACACTCCCTACTGTATGCCTAGATGGTGCAATGGTGTAGTGGTTAGCGCTGTCATCTCACAGCAAGAGGTTCTCCAGTTAAGTTCTCAGTTGGGGTGCCTTCTGTGTGGAGTTTGCACGTCCTCCCTGTGTTTGTGTGGGTTTGCTCTGGTTTCCTCCCACATTACAAAGACATGCAGTAGGTGGATTAGAAACTCTAAATTGGCCCTAGGTGTGAGTGTGGTGCACCCTATGAGGAGGGTTGGGCCTTGGGCTAGCATCCTGATCCTGTAAAACCCACACCTGCTATGAAAACAATGAGTGCTGAAGGGCACTCGTCTGCTCTGCTGCATGCATGGGAGTGGATTTAGGATCCAGTTCTGTGCACCTACATTATTCATTAACTTTTCTAAGTCAAACTTTTTTGTACACATTTCTTGAATTTGCTTGTAATAATTTCCACTTTTCACTTTTCCCCATCTGGTTGTCTTTATTTATTATCCCTGCTCACAATAATAATATGCAATTGTTTCTGACAATAAACACTGATTATGTCTACTGGGAAGCTGAGATGTGTGCAATCATTACTATATAGGTACTTTGTCTTGACAGGTTATTTGACTTTGGGGGTAAATTCAATGCCTAACACAGTCAAGTTGCTTTTCAGCTTGATATTAACCATGGCAGTGCACAGTACAACTCTCTGTGGTAGTCCATGTAAAAATAAGGGTAGAGGTCCCCACCAACACTCCATTTCTTACCTTAACAGTCCCATGCAGATCATTCACAATGCCATTTTCATGTAGTTTTCCAAGATGTTTACTCATTGTCAACAAGGTCCCCATTTTCCACTTTGTTTCTTCTATGCCTGGCAGAAAACTGCATAATTTTCCTTTCTTATGTATATGGTTGAGTGTTTATATAGAAACCCCTATAACCAAAAATCTCATTCCCTCTCCAACCACTCTTAGATAATGTTTATTTCCACATTATCATTCCATTTTTAGGACTAGATACACTGTGTTAACCTTCAAGGGATGGCCCTCTTTTTAGTATCAGTCTTCCCATTTCTTTTTGTTTCACATTTGTCTGTAACAGTATGTCTTTTATCCTAAGAAAAGACCTGTACAAAAAGTAAAACATGGCTGTGTTACTACAGTTAATTCAACACATTCCATAGCCATCGTCATCAACCCCCTTTTTCCCATTTTTTACATGGGGTCTTTTTTTACATGGGGTCATGGCATCAAACGGACTGTCAGCACCTCTCTCAATTCAGTGCCACACTCCTACCTTCTTTGGGAATTACGCCTGACTGTCACAGGTCTTCCTTCAAGCAATCCATCCATCACTTTGCTGAACAGTGAAATAAAAGAGATGGAAAAGCTGTTACTATGTACCAGTAATGTATGCAGGGTTGCACTGCTGTGTATGCTGCAAGTAATGCCAAATGCAATAACAATACTTTTCTCTCTCTCTGTATCTCTGTCTGTCTGTCTGTCTCTCTCAGAGTGCATTGTGCACAGCTATAATCAAAGTTGCATTGCTCCACATTGCTGTGAACCATGCCATTAGTATTGTACAGCAAGCATTGCACACCATGAGCACTGTTGAGGAAAACGTATTTTTTATTATTTAAATTAGAGTCTATTTGCAATCCATCTTGATTTAAAATGGAGTCTGCTATTTTCACTTGACTTTGGTTCCTCAAGCTAACATAGCATTTTCTGTACTCGTTGAGCTTAGTTCAGTTAAAAAGAAACTTGTTCAACATGGTAAGGGAGCTAAGAACATGCAGTCTTCATTAACTGTTTTATTATCTTATTTATTCCATAAAGCTATTATTCATGACCTGTTGACATTTGCATTAGTTACAGAATGTACTTTTTTGGGTAAATATCAGCAAAGCCATAGTGAGCTTATCTAGCTCCTACGACATTTCTCCAATCTGCTGCCTGATCATAAAACATCCTCTTTTGAGTCGAGGAACAAAAAACTAGATCTTCTGTTTGAAGCTTTAGCAAACCACTTTCTACAAATGTAATAAACAGTTTGCTACTATTACTAGACCACCCACAGATCTTCACCCTGATCACAATTGAAGTACCAGCATTCATTTCTGAATGCTGCTACTATAGTAAAGCCTCAAACACCTTGTGGCTGTCCGCTTCAACAGTGCTCTGGCTACATTTCTGGATATCAGTGTTCTTCGTTTGTTTGGGGAGATACAAGTAAATTTACTTGGTTTCCCATGATTGTGCGCTTTGCTGAGGCCTGAGTTTAGTGTTAATCTATTACAGCACCTTCTTCTGAAGTAAAACAATGCACTTAGTGTGGACCCTGCCATCAGCATTATACAAAAAGAGCTGCACCCCATGAGCACCTTCTCCAAATTATGAAGCAGGGTATTGATGCTCCACTTGTTTACACTTAACCTATGCTGCTACACCTATCTATGGGAAGTGTGAATCCCTTATGCTGCTACACACATCTATGGGAAGTGTGAATCTCTTATGCTGCTACACCCATCTATGGGAAGTGTGAATCTCTTATGCTGCTACACCCATCCATGGGAAGTCTGCATTGCTTATGCTGCTACACCCATCCATGGGAAGTGCAAATCTCTTAAGCTGCTACACCCATCTACGGGAAGTGTGGATCTCTTATGCTGCTACACCCATCCATGGGAAGAGTGAATCTCTTATGCTGCTACACCAATCCATTGGAAGTGTGAATCTCTTATGCTGCTGCACTCATCCATGGGAAGTGTGAATATTTTATGCTGATACACCCATCCATGGGAAGTGTGAATCTCTTATGCTGCTACACCCATCCATGGGAAGTGTGAATCTCTTATGCTGCTACACCCATCTATGGGAAGTGTGAATCTCTTATGCTGCTAAACCCATCCATGGGAAGTGTGAATCTCTTATGCTGCTAAACCCATCCATGGGAAGTGTGGATATCTTATGCTGCTACACCCATCCATGGGAAGTGTGAATCTCTTATGCTGCTACACCCATCTATGGGAAGTGTGGATATCTTATGTTGCTACACCCATTCACGGGAAGTGTGAATCTCTTATGCTGCTACACCCATCCACGGGAAGTGTGGATATATTATGCTGCTACACCCATCTATGAGAAGTGTGAATCTCTATGCTGCTACACCCATCCATGGGAAGGGTGGATATCTTATGCTGCTACACCCATCTATGGGAAGTGTGAATCTCTTATGCTGCTACACCAATCCATGGGAAGTCTGAATATCTTATTCTGCTACACCCATCCATGGGAAGTGTGAATCTCTTATGTTGCTACACCCATCCATGGGAAGTGTGAATCTCTTATGCTGCTACACCCATCCTTGGGAAGTGTGGATATCCTATGCTGCTACACCCATCTATGGGAAGTGTGAATCTCTTATGCTGCTACCCCCCATCTGTGGGAAGTGTGAATCTCTTATGCTGCTAAACCCATCCATAGGAAGTGTGAATCTCTTATGCTGCTACACCCATCCATGGGAAGTGTGAATCTCTTATGCTGCTACCCCAATCTATGGAAAGTGTGAATATCTTATTCTGCTACACCCATCCATGGGAAGTGTGAATTTCTTATGTTGCTACACCCATCCATGGGAAGTGTGAATCTCTTATGCTGCTAAACCCATCCATAGGAAGTGTGAATCTCTTATGCTGCTACACCCATCCATGGGAAGTGTGACTCTCTTGTGCTGCTACACCCATCTATGGGAAGTGTGAATCTCTTATGCTGCTACACCCATCCATGGGAAGTGTGAATCTCTTATGCTGCTACACCCATCCATGGGAAGTGTGAATCTCTTAAGCTGCTACACCCATCTATGGGAAGTGTGAATCTCTTATGCTGCTATACCCATTCATGGGAAGTGTGAATCTCTTATGCTGCTACACCCATCAATGGGAAGTGTAAATCTCTTATGCTGCTACACCCATCCATGGGAAGTGTGAATCTCGTATGCTGCTACACCCATCCATAGGAAGTGTGAATCTCCTATGTTGCTAAACCCATTTATGGGAAGTGTGAATCTCTTATGCTGCTACACCCATCCATGGGAAGCGTGAATCTCTTATGCTGCTACACCCATCCATGGGAAGTGTGAATCTCTTATTCTGCTACACACATCCATGGGAAGTGTGAATCTCTTATGCTGCTACACCCATCCATAGGAAGTGTGAATCTCCTATGCTGCTACACCCATCCATTTGAAGTGTGAATCTCTTATGCTGCTACACCCATCCATGGGAAGTGTAAATCTCTTATGCTGCTACACCCATCCATGGGAAGTGTGATTCTCTTATGCTGCTACACCCATCCATGGGAAGTGTGAATCTCTTATGCTGCTACACCCATCCATAGGAAGTGTGAATCTCCTATGCTGCTACACCCATCCATTGGAAGTGTGAATCTCTTATGCTGCCACACCCATCCATAGGAAGTGTGAATCTCCTATGCTGCTACACCCATCCATTGGAAGTGTGAATCTGTTGCGTTTTTTTTATGTTATCGCCCGCTCCTGCCCTGAGGTAGTTGCATACACTTATGCACAGAACCTCCTATAGTTTAACCTTTGCCTGGCTTCCAAGTGTACGGAATTGAGCCGAGAAGACCTGTAACACAGTGCGATTGCACTAACAGGCTACAGCTACCAACCCCTCCACAAAGACATCTCTAGGTAGTTGCATACACTTATGCACAGAACCTCCTATAGTTTAACCTTCGCCTGGCTTCCAAGTGTACGGAATTGAGCCGAGAAGACCTGTAACACAGTGCGATTGCACTAACAGGCTACAGCTACCAACCCCTCCACAAAGACATCTCTAGGTAGTTGCATACACTTATGCACAGAACCTCCTATAGTTTAACCTTCGCCTGGCTTCCAAGTGTACGGAATTGAGCCGAGAAGACCTGTAACACAGTGCGATTGCACTAACAGGCTACAGCTACCAACCCCTCCACAAAGACATCTCTAGGTAGTTGCATACACTTATGCACAGAACCTCCTATAGTTTAACCTTCGCCTGGCTTCCAAGTGTACGGAATTGAGCCGAGAAGACCTGTAACACAGTGCGATTGCACTAACAGGCTACAGCTACCAACCCCTCCACAAAGACATCTCTAGGTTATTATATATGCAATTTCTAACTTGTCTATGTAACTTGAATACCTCAGGACAGAGTGGGCTGGCAACCAATAGTATAATACATAGCTGAAACCTTCCTGCTAAATAATACCCACATTAAAACCCAGCTCTAAGCTAATTTAAGTTGATACTGAGTTAAAACATCTGTGTGAGTCTAGAGTGTAAGTCTGGCTTTTTTTACCTCTAAATCTTTTGTACGTACCTGTAGTAGTTGATCTTTAGGACCAAGAAACCTCCTGAGTTGTGTAGCCCCGCTCCGCTTCGCCCTCGCTTCGCTCGGGCTTGCTTCGCTCCCCACCCTGCCCCCTTATCCCACCCGCCCCCACTATCCCTACATTTATTAGCTCAAAATAACCACACCCACTTACCTCTGAACCAATCACGCTAGTCCACCCACTAATTACTTCCTCTCTCATTATCCCCATAGACAAGCCTATTCCCTTCCCCTGTCTTAGTCTTCCTATAGTCATTATAACCAACTAGAACTAGGCAATTAAAACCTTAGCTTAACTATCACATCATACTACTACTCCTCATTAAAATGCCAAAAGTAAAGAATCTAGTCATCCCTTTTGTATTACCACTTATTATCATCTCCTACTTATTATCTAGGTATGAAAACCAAAAACACATAGGATTCCACTATCCAAAGGGCCAAACATGTACTCCCTTAACTCTTTACCCTAAAGAGCTTACCCCCCTCTACTACCCCACTAGAACTCTAGGCATTCAAAGCCTACACCTCACTCAATCACACCCAAAGGTATCAACAACAAGACATGGTCAAAAGTTAATATATAAGCTTCTAAGACTCCTAGATCAACTGAAAAAATCTATTACCAAAGATGGGGACATTCACCCTAACCCAGGGCCAGCCTCAAACCCCAATTCTGTCACATCAATGTTAGCCCAAAGGTCACCCAACTCCCTTCTTATCCTCCATCTTAACCTAAGAAGCATCAATAATAAGCTTCATAACCTACATACCATGCTAGCCATTTACCTCCCTGACATTATGTGTCTATCGGAGACATGGCTTAATACAGCCACCAAAGATGAAGAAATTCTCCCACCAGGATATAACATCCTAAGGGTAGATCGTAAAAAAAAGGGAGGCGGCATAGCTGTATTGTATAGAAACACACTTAATATCATAATGCATCCTAAACAACCTCCTAAGATTACCAATGCAGAGTCAATAGCCTTAAAACTATGCTTAAATAACCAAAAAAGTATCAATCTTTTTGTAATTTATATCCCGCCTGGGAACAACATAGAAACTATGGAACAAACACTAAGCTGGCTAGCCATTAATTACCCTCAAGAAACCATTGTTTTGGGTGATGTCAACATTGACTGGACACAATGTTCTGCACCAACCAATCCTATGACTATTAACCTGCACGGCTTCTCCCAGAATATAGACTCCACAACTAGAATAGGAAATGCCCATCAAAAAGAGAGTATCCTCGATTGGATCCTTACTAACGCCCACGAACATAAATATACTACTGGGACACTTCCTAATGATCTTAGTGATCATCTTATCACCTTTATAATAAAACATAAATTTACCACCATAAACCAACCCATACATAGACTAGTAAGAAACAAGAAGAAATTCGAACCTATGAAATTTGTTACTGAACTCAAATCCTGTAATTGGTCTAAGCTAAAAACCCTATCCCTTGATGAGAGTGTGACATTCTTTAATGACACTTTCCTAAGCATCCTGGACAATCATTCACCTAATCGGCTTACTAGAACCAAGGTGAGGATAGCACCCTGGCTAACTAGGGAAACTAAATCCAAAATTAAACTTAGGGATAAAGCCTGGGATATATGGAGAGCTACTAAGGCACCCCTAGATCGGATTAAATTCCAGCAGCTTAGAAATGAAATGAAAAAAGCTAGCACACTGGACAAATAGAATTATTTCTGTCACCTCCAAGAAAAGCACCAGAACAACCCTAAGAAGTTCTGGGCAGGCTTAAATAATCTCCTCCATCCAGGGAAATTATCCACGCCCACCCCCGAATCACTTATTGGTAAAAACCCAGAAGTCGTTGCCAATATCTTTAACTCCTTCTTTACTGAGACGATTCAAGCATTAGCCAGTCAACTACCCCCCCCCTCTACAAATACTACTGATAATTCAGTCCCTTCCTTTAAATTACAACATATACCCACCTCCTACATTCGAACCTTACTGAAGAAACTTAAACCAACCACTCTCTCAGCGGACCGACTTCCAGCTGAATACCTGCAAATTGCAGCAGACGCCATAGCCTACCCTATCTCTATCCTGATTAATGGAACTATCACTGAAGCCACTATCCCCTCCATTTGGAAAATTTCCTATGTCATACCACTCCATAAGGGTGGCCCTTCCACTGAACCATCTAACTACAGACCAATAGCAATATTGTCTCCTTTAGCCAAAATTATGGAACGATGTGTTCATAAGCAATTTCTTCACTACCTCACCCTAAATAAGCTACTGACTAAATCGCAACATGGCTTCAGACCCCACCATAGTACAACTACTGCCCTCCTTTCTTTCACCGACTCACTTAATAAAAATCGTAACAACAAAAAAATATCATCTGCCCTTTTTCTCGACCTGTCAAAAGCCTTTGATATGGTCAATCATCAGCTACTACTCCATACGCTAGAAACCTTACACTTTGACTATTCATCTCTCAACTGGTTCTCTGCTTATCTCTCTGGTAGGCAACAAGCAGTCCAATGGCAAAACAAGCTCTCTCACCTGCTACCCAACACCATAGGTGTCCCCCAAGGATCCATACTAGGTCCTCTTCTCTTTTCCGTGTTCATTAACGAACTTCACACAGTTATCCCTAAAGCTACCTGCATCCAATACGCGGATGATTCCACCCTTATTTGCTCAGATATCTCTCTCTCCAATTTACAAGTTACAACCCAACACTGCTTTACTACAATAGAAAAATGGCTCTTAATGAGGAATCTCATCCTAAATCCAAAAAAAACTAAGCTACTACTATTCTTTCCTACCACTGCCCCCACTTCAAATCCCAACAATACTACCTTCTCCGTCCAATCTAATAATGGTACCATTATTGAGCCTGACACCAGTACTAAACTACTAGGGGTCACCATTGACGACAAGCTTAGATTTAACCTGCACATCAGCCAGACAATTAAGACTGTAAATAAGAAACTTGGATCCTTGTACAGAATTAAGAACTTTCTAACCCCCAACGCTAAACTAACCATTGCACGTACACATCTCCTCTCTACGCTACTGTATGCCTCTCCTGTATTTTATTCTCTTCACAAATCTGACATCAATAAACTCTCTGTGACCTATAATCATATTGCCAGATTTATAACTGGACTTCCTTATAGAACACATCATTGCCTTATCCTAAAACACTTGGCTGGTTAGAATTACCCAATCTCCTCAAACTGAACCAACTCACTGAAGCATTTAAAATCATTAAGGAACCTGATAAAACCCCCTCACTCAATAACCTAGTGACCCCCTACTCTAACCTAAGCAGTCTTCGTTCCTCTAACAAACATTTGATACAAACCATCAAATCCTACAACAGGGGAGGTGATGCTCTCTTCGCCAACTCTATAGGTAGGATTTGGAACTCCCTCCCTAACAACCTTAGACTTTCCACCTCCCCCTCTCAATTCAAAAAAAATCTAACTCAATTCTTTAAGGCACAATGGCTATGTTCATGCGTAAAATCTGATTAGTTTCTTCCTGAGCGACCACTTATCCTACCTCACTAGTACTAATCTGGGCCTCCTGTCGCCTTGTATCCAATCAATACTTAGCTGACAATTAATCCACCTGGTTCTGCTGAAGTATCCTTTGTTCCTTCATCCATCCTTGATACGTTACATTGGCTGCGATGTTGTACCAGAGTGTATTAAAATATATTGCTGCTTTACTGTATCTTAGTATAACTGTGTAGACCCTTATTTGCTAGTTTAATCATATCTTATCCAATGAAAACTAAATAATGTGAATTAACAGTTGTCTCTACATCTCTTCCATAGATCTGCAAACCTATTTGTATATTGTTTAGTCTGAGGAGCTTTTTTTTGTCTCTGCATCTGTCTCTCCACTCTCAAATATGTATTTTGTAAAACTATGTGTATATTGTTATTGCTGTGGAGCTTTTCTCCCCGGGCCTCCGCTGAAAAAGGACATGTATCCAGTCGGACTATCCCGGTCAACAAATGTAAAATAAAATAAAAAATAAATAAAATAATTATGCTGCTACACCCATGCATGGGAAGTGAGAATCTCGTATACTGCTACACCCATCTATGGTAAGTGTGAATCTCGTATGCTGCTACACCCATCTCTGGAAAGTGTGAATCTCGTATGCTGCTACACCCATCTATAGAAAGTGTGAATCTCTTATGTTTCTACACTCATCTATGGTAAGTGTGAATCTCGTATGCTGCTACACCCATCCATGGGAAGTGTTAATCTCTTATGCTGCTACACCCATCCATGGGAAGTGTGATTCTCTTATGCTGCTACACCCATCCATGGGAAGTGTGAATATCTTATGCTGCTACACCCATCCATAGGAAGTGTAAATCTCCTATGCTGCTACACCCATCCATTGGAAGTGTGAATCTCTTATGCTGCTACACCCATCCATGGGAAGTGTAAATCTCTTATGCTGCTACACCCATGCATGGGAAGTATGAATCTCGTATGCTGCTACACCCATCTATGGGAAGTGTAAATCTCTTATGCTGCTACACCCATCCATGGGAAGTGTGAATCTCTTATGCTGCTACACCCATGCATGGGAAGTGTGAATCTCTTAAGCTGCTACACCCATCCATGGGAAATGTGACTCTCTTATGCTGCTACACCCATCCATGGGAAGTGTGAATCTCTTATGCTGCTACACCCATCCATGGGAAGTGTAAATCTCTTATGCTGCTACACCCATCCATAGGAAGTGTGAATCTCTTATGCTGCTACACCCATCTATGGGAAGTGTGAATCTCTTATGCTGCTACACTCATCCATGGGAAGTGTGAATCTCTTATGCTGCTACACCCATCCATGGGAAGTGTGAATCTCTTAAGCTGCTACACCCATCTATGGGAAGTGTGAATCTCTTATGCTGCTACACCCATCCATAGGAAGTGTGAATCCCCTATGCTGCTACACCCATCTATGGGAAGTGTGAATTTCGTATGCTGCTACACCCATCTATGGAAAGTGTGAATCTCTTATGTTTCTACATTCATCTATGGTAAGTGTGAATCTCTTATGCTGCTACACCCATTCATGGGAAGTATGAATCTCTTATGCTGCTACACCCATCCATGGGAAGTTTGAATCTCTTATGCTGCTACTCCTATCTATGGGAAGTGTGAATCTCTGATGCTACTACACCCATCTATGGGAAGTATGAATCTCTTATGCTGCTACACCCATTGATGGGAAGTATGAATCTCTTATGCTGCTACACCCATCCATGAGAAGTGTGAATCTCTTATGTTACTACACCCATCCATGAGAAGTGTGAATCTCTTATGCTGCTACACCCATCCACGGGATGTGTAAATGTCTTATGCTGCTACACCCATCCATGGGAAGTGTGACTCTCTTATGCTGCTACATCCATCCATGGGAAGTGTGAATCTGTTATGCTGCTACACCGATCCATGGGAAGTGTGAATCTCTTATGCTGCTACACCCATTCATGGGAAGTATGAATCTCTTATGCTGCTACACCCATCCATGGGAAGTTTGAATCTCTTATGCTGCTACTCCTATCTATGGGAAGTGTGAATCTCTGATGCTACTACACCCATCCATGGGAAGTATGAATCTCTTATGCTGCTACACCCATTGATGGGAAGTATGAATCTCTTATGCTGCTACACCCATCCATGAGAAGTGTGAATCTCTTATGTTGCTACACCCATCCATGAGAAGTGTGAATCTCTTATGCTGCTACACCCATCCACGGGATGTGTAAATGTCTTATGCTGCTACACCCATCCATGGGAAGTGTGACTATCTTATGCTGCTACATCCATCCATGGGAAGTGTGAATCTCTTATGCTGCTACACCCATCCATGGGAAGTGTGGATATCTTATGCTGCTATACCCATCAATGGAAAGTGTGAATCTCTTATGCTGCTACACCCATCCATGGGAAGTGTGAATCTCTTACGCTGCTATACCCATCCATGGGAAGTGTAAATCTCTTATGCTGCTACACCCATCCATGAGAAGTGTGAATATCTTATGCTGCAACACCCATCCATGGGAATTGTGAATCTCTTCGGTGTTCAGTGCACTGTGCTTCCCTGCTGTTCATTCCAGTAGTGCAAACCTCAATGACAGCAAGCTGAGAAACATGAGCTACAGAAATAGGCTGCTAATAGCTTTTATGCTTCACATTTCTTGTGCTGGTATGTGAACTGTGCTTCAGAATTCAGTTCATACTGAGTATGAACACGGCTTGTGAATCTGACCCCCATTACATTTATTATATATATTGCATGTCTAAGAAATGGGTTTTCTCCATAAGTTTCTCTGTCTTCTGCTATAAAGTATATGCACTTGGAGCATTTCAGCGCAAACAAAATATTACAAACTATTACAAAATAAAGATGGAATAACGTTTACCTCTCTGGTCATTAAAACCATGACAGTATGAGTGTTTTCCTTCTGGCTGCTGCACCACAAAGGTCCTGTCACAGAATGAGATGGATAGTGCCTGACTCTGACGGGAACCCTTTGTTTTGTTAATCTGGGCTATGACAGCACACATCATCAGAAGTCATTAAAGTCTAAATACTGCAAGGAATAAACTTCATTTCTTCTTCTTTATTTTTTCATTCTATCAAAAAAGTCACAGTGGTGTGACCCTTCCGTTCCTAATTTGATTACAGATTACGTACGTTAAATGATTATATGGCTAATTATTGTTATTGTCTGTCTGATGGATATATGAATGTAACTATTAGACTGGAGCAAGCTGAATGTATAGTTTTTTAAGGGCATTCGATTAAGATTTCTTAATAGAAATAGCCTAGTCACTGGTACAGAAATTTGGAGCACCATGCATGAGTATTGCACAGTTATTGTTAAATGTTTTGGTAGATTGAATAAAATAAGATTTATTGTAAAATACCACATTGAATAAGTATAAATATTAGCAAAACTGCATAAAGAGAGTTTGTCATGCAGATATGATTGTCTGTGAATGCTTACCTGTCTAGGTTACAGTGATAGAGTTAACGTAGGTTAGGGTGGGCAGTGGGGAGGAGTTTAGGTGAAGAGGCATATTCGGGAAGAGAGTTAGTGGTCAAGGCAGGCAGGAAATGAGGTAGAGGGTAAGGAAGGACGGGAGAGTAAGTATTTGAAGGTGGTTACCGTGACATTGATATCTTTGGCATGGGTGGTATGAAAACAAAGCAAAAAAGTTGAGTACTATACCAAAGTCCAGCCTACGATTCCAAAATCAAATATGCACCAAAAAACGTGGCAAGGACACTGCTATTCCTTAAAATCTTTATTGCACATAAACACAAGATGAGTGCTTTCGGGACTTCTCCCTTCATCAGATAAAATTACAATAAAACAACCCCTTCTTTTAAACTAGTGCATATCCAATAGGATTCAGTAAAAGCCGCCTTTTGAAGGGTGGGCTTAACAGGTATCACATCATTTAAACCTGGTGTACGATTGGCCATAAGCTCAATGATCCATCTGGATTCTGCTAATTCTGTCAAATGCTTCACATCACCCCCTCTAGTGGTAAGCCTTATGTTTACTATAGCCCTGAAAGTGAATTTGTGTGTTGCATTATCCATCACATGTCTGCTCAAAGCATTATGCACATCCGCATTCCTAATGCTAGATAGGTGCTGTAATATCCTAGTCTTTAACATCTGGTTAGTTTTCCCTACATAAAACTAGGGCAATGGCTACACTCAGCTAAATATACTATATCTGTTGTTGACAGGTAGCCCTCCTTTTAACACAAATTGCCTACGTGTGACAGGATGCTCAAAGTTAGTCTTCTTATTAATGTGGCCACAAGCTTTGCACCTCCACGGAATGCGCCCGTCGTTATTGTTGCCACTGTATTTTGACAACTTAGCCTTTCTTTGCATAACAAATCCTTCAGATTCTTGTTTCTTCTATATCTGAAGTTAGGTCTACATCCTACTATATCACTCAGCCCTTCATCACTAGTCAGAATGTTCCAGTTATTCTGTACAACATTACAGATATCACCTATGTTGCTACTGTAGGTAAACATTAACTGGGGACTCCTTACAACTGTGGGTCTTTTATTTTTGTCTATCAGGGCTGGAGTGCGTCTAAGCCAAGGTTTATATTTGCTTTCCTAAAGCCTTTGCTGGTGTTTATCAGCTTATCCACTTTATCTTCCGATAACCCTCTGTTGTAAACAGCCCTTAAGTGTAGCTAGTTCTTTATCATAATCACCATTATCCAAACATATCCTGGAGATCCTACTGCCTGCCCTGTACAATATTGAATATGTATAGCGTGGATGCATGCTATCATATGACAGTATCGTGTTCTTCCAACATTCTTTCTTGCATATTTTTGATATAAAACCATCTACACTCTGTGCTAAGTTTACATCCCAAAAATCTATAGAATCAAAGGAGGCTTTTAAAGTGAACCTAAAGAATGCTGTGGTCGAATGTAAAAAACTCACAAATTTCTGTAACATGTTCAAATTTCCATTCCATAATATAAAGACGTCGTCCACAGCACATACATCTTTATATATCCCTTCCATGCATCATTACTCAATATGTGGTTTCTCCCATTGGGCAAGGACTAGATTAGCATAGGTGTTGGCACAAGGGGTGCCCATGGCTACCCCCTGTGCCTGTCTATATATAGACTCTGCTCCTATGAAAATATTGTTCTCCAATACCAATAGCAGAAGTTCCTTTATTAGGCTAATCTTGACCTCAGCAACTCCTAGGTCATTTAAGAGGGTACTTAACATATCCACTCCATATTCATTGTTAATGACTGTGAATAAGTTGTTTATATCTAGGGTGGCCATCAATAACTTATCCTTCTTATCCATATCATCTACCCTACCCAACTTCATCAAGAAGTCACCTGTGTCCAATAAAATATTCTCAATCTTTTCAACATAGGGTTTTAATTGATGTTCCAACCATATAGAGATATTCTCAGTCACCCCCTCCCTGAAACTATGGGTCTCAGGGTGGGTTAACCAGGACTTATGAATCTTAGGGAGTGCCTTGAAGACAGGCGCGACTGCTTTTTCTATCAAAGAAAGTCAAAAGTATCATCAGTAATTCTCATCTCAAACTTCAGCCTTTGCAGGGCATGATGTACCCTATCTATGGCTTGTCTCACACCCAATGGATTAATCTGGGTATATGTGCTTTCGTCTTGGAGTAGTTCTCTCAATCTACTATTATACCAGGTTGTATCTAGCACAACAACCGCCCCACCGTTATCCGCTGGTTTTATTGTTAAATCTGTATTATTACATAAACTCTGCAATGCTGTCCTCTGTGTTTGAGTAAGATTGTAAAATCTGCTGGTATCTCCTTCAATGAAGTATCTTATCAGATCTTGCTCACATCCCCTAATGAACAAATTCAGGGTGGGTGTAAGTGGTGGTACAAAACTACTCGGTTTCTTTAAGGTCAAATTACCTCTATCATTATCCCCATACATCATTTTCAGAGCTACATTGCGACAGAAAAGCATGATATCCATTATTATTTCATTATATACGCTGTGTATATAATGAAATAATAATGGATATCATGCTTTTCTGTCGCAATGTAGCTCTGAAAATGATGTATGGGGATAATGATAGAGGTAATTTGACCTTAAAGAAACCGAGTAGTTTTGTACCACCACTTACACCCACCCTGAATTTGTTCATTAGGGGATGTGAGCAAGATCTGATAAGATACTTCATTGAAGGAGATACCAGCAGATTTTACAATCTTACTCAAACACAGAGGACAGCATTGCAGAGTTTATTTAATAATACAGATTTAACAATAAAACCGGCGGATAAGGGTGGCGTTGTTGTGCTAGATACAACCTGGTATAATAGTAGATTGAGAGAACTACTCCAAGACGAAAGCACATATACCCAGATTAATCCATTGGGTGAGACAAGCCATAGATAGGGTACATCATGCCCTGCAAAGGCTGAAGTTTGAGATTAGAATTACTGATGATACTTTTGACTTTCTTTGGTTAGAAAAAGCAGTCACGCCTGTCTTCAAGGCACTCCCTAATATTCATAAGTCCTGGTTAACCCACCCCTGAGACCCATAGTTTCAGGAGGTGGGTGACTGAAAATATCTCTATATGGTTGGAACATCAATTAAAACCCTATGTTGAAAAGATTGAGAATATTTTATTGGACACAGGTGACTTCTTGATGAAGTTGGGTAGGGTAGATGATATGGATAAGAAGGATAAGTTATTGATGGCCACCCTAGATATAAACAACTTATTCACAGTCATTAACAATGAATATGGAGTGGATATGTTAAGTACCCTCTTGAATGACCTAGGAGTTGCTGAGGTCAAGATTAGCCTAATAAAGGAACTTCTGCTATTGGTATTGGAGAACAATATTTTCATAGGAGCAGAGTCTATATATAGATAGGCACAGGGGGAAGCCATGGGCACCCCTTGTGCCAACACCTATGCTAATCTAGTCCTTGCCCAATGGGAGAAAAAACACATATTGAGTAATGATGCATGGAAGGGATATATAAAGATGTATGTGCATTTTGTGGACGACGTCTTTATATTATGGAATGGAAATTTGAACATGTTACAGAAATTTGTGAGTTTTTTACATTCGACCACAACATTCTTTAGGTTCACTTTAAAAGCCTCCTTTGATTCTATAGATTTTTTGGATGTAAACTTAGCACAGAGTGTAGATGGTTTCACATCAAAACTATACAAGAAAGAATGTTGGAAGAACACGATACTGTCATATGATAGCATGCATCCACGTTATACATATTCGAATATTGTACAGGGCAGGCAGTAGGATCTCCAGGATATGTTTGGATAATGGTGATTATGATAAAGAACTAGCTACACTTAAGGGCTGTTTACAACAGAGGGGTTATCGGAAGATAAAGTGGATAAGCTGATAAACACCAGCAAAGGCTTTAGGAAAGCAAATATAAACCTTGGCTTAGACGACTCCAGCCCTGATAGACAAAAATAAAAGACCCACAGTTGTAAGGAGTCCCCAGTTAATGTTTACCTACAGTAGCAACATAGGTGATATCTGTAATGTTGTACAGAATAACTGGAACATTCTGACTAGTGATGAAGGGCTGAGTGATATAGTAGGATGTAGACCTAACTTCAGATACAGAAGAAACAAGAATCTTAAGGATTTGTTATGCATAGAAAGGCTAAGTTGTCAAAATACAGTGGCAACAATAACGATGGGAGGTGCAAAGCTTGTGGCCACATTAATAAGAAGACTAACTTTGAGCATCCTGTCACACATAGGCAATTTGTGTTAAGGAGGGCTACCTGCCTAATCGACAGATATAGTATATTTAGCTGAGTGTAGCCATTGCCCTAGTTTTTATGTAGGGAAAACTAACCAGATGTTAAAGACTAGGATATTACAGCACCTATCTAGCATTAGGAATGGGGATGTGCATAATGCTTTGAGCAGACATGTGATGGATAATGCAACACACAAATTCACTTTCAGGGCTATAGTAAACATAAGGCTTACCACTAGAGGGGGTGATGTGAAGCATTTGACAGAATTAGCAGAATCCAGATGGATCATTGCGCTTATGGCCAATCGTACACCAGGTTTAAATGATGTGATACCTGTTAAGCCCACCCTTCAAAAAAGGCGGGCTTTTTACTGAATCCTATTGGATATGCACTAGTTTAAAAGAAGGGGTTGTTTTATTGTAATTTTATCTGATGAAGGGAGAAGTCCCGAAAGCGCTCATCTTGTGTTTATGTGCAATAAAGATTTTAAGGAATAGCAGTGTCCTTGCCACGTTTTTTGGTGCATGGGTGGTATGAAGTTGTCTAAATAATGTACCACTCTCTGAAAAAAAGTTTGCTTCTGTGTACCTTACTACTTTCTATGGTATTAGCAGAACTGAGCTCCTTCTCAGAGTGCAGTGCATTATTTGGAAAAATTCCTGTTGATTGGTAAAGGTCAGCAGGGTGCTAAGGAGGGAGTCCAATGTTTCATTAATTTGTGTCATGGTAATGGAGTACATTTTGTAAAGGAAAGCAGGAGAGACCAACAAAGGAGTTAACCTTTTTGGGTTTGGTAATCGATGCAAGGTCAGAAGTTTTATTTGCCTATTGATAAACAGGAGAGGCCGACACAGGAATTAACCTTTTTTGGGTTGGAAGTTGGTGCAAGGTCAGGAATTTTTATCTGCTTATTGATCAGCTGGTGAAATTGCAGGAGAAAAGGTGTAGGTCTTTGACAGAATCTAAAATTGGACTAAAGACATTATGGAATGATTGAGTTTATTGAACTGCAGAGCTATAGGGCCAGGTAGGGATTTTAACAGGTTGTTGGCTAACCTGCTTTGGGGAGATAAGACGAAACACCACAGTGTACCGGGTAAGGGTGAATAGATGGTTAAATAAGATTTAGTTATCTGGAGAGAGAGTTCAGGTGCAGTTCAGTGGACTAGCAATGAAGCAGGATTATTGGGTCTCACCTGACGGTTTACAGTTGTACACTGATGCAGCAGGGGGATTAGTCATGGGGCCTATTTTAAGAGGAGTTTGTTTATGGTATCTTGGCTGCACGACTGAACAGAGGAGAGAAGGAAGAATATTACTGTCCTAGAGCTGATGTCAGTTTTGATGGCTGTGACAGTACAGCAAAAGGAACTGTGTAACAAAAGAGTGGCATTTCACAAATAAGTGGTGGTGCAGGTATTGTTAAGGAAATTATCCAAGTAAAAGATTGTTTAGGTTTTAGTGAGAAAGTTGATATTGAATTGTTTTGGGATGAATTTACTTTCTGTGCTAAGCATATTTTAGGGAGGTTGAATGTTTTAGTTGATAGTTTGTCCTGTTTTCAGTTTCACAGATTTTGCGCTTTGATCCCAGCCGTGGAGGAACACTGCCTGAGTTGGTTAGGAGGATTTACAGTTTGTAGAAGGGCAGTTGGTGCAGCAGTTTTGTGCTTATAAGGGCATACAGTGTGGTTATGTTAGCTTTTTTGTCATCTGTAGGAGGCTTGGTCAGTGAAATTAGTGGCAAGGTATATGGTTCACAGGTGGAAGCTAGGGGAGGTGGTGAGATTGACTAGAGTACATTTGCTAGCTTTGAGTGTTGCAGCTAAGTGTTCATGTTGTTGGATTTTACAAAGCATTGGCTAATTTTTGTGATGAAGGGCTGGGAAAAGTTAGAGATTTAGCAAATGATCAGAGGCTTTCTTTGTGGAGGCAATTGCTTGGTGCAGTCTTGAAAGATTTTATAAGGTTTTGTCCAGATATGAATTGTATGTTCTATGGAACACTCTTTCAATTTTTTTGTATGTCAGAGGCTTTTATACCAGTGAGTTGGTGTGGTGTGTTAAGTGGTTGGAGGTGTATGTAACTAGGAAAACTGTGTTGAATTGGCTTAGCAGATCAAATATGGATCAAGTTGTCACTGATCAGCAGACAGTTTTGGAAAGGAACTATGTGGTTTTGTCCAGAGGGGTGTATACCAACTTGGAGAGGTTTATCTTTGGTTAACCATGCCAGTTTGTTTTTTCTAGGGTTTTGGGTGGCAGACCTGCTAACGCTAGGCAGTTTGATGTCATTTTAATGTGAATATTAAGGTGCCAAGATATTTCAGGGGAAAAATATTCTGCTGATTCCTTTGAAATACAAAGGGTGTCAGATTTATCTTATGAGGACAAGTCAGTTGAGCTTTTTATTTATACTTACTTATTTACACGTTTTTGACCAAGCTAGTCCCTGTAAGAAAATGGCCTCTTTTCAATGAAAACTTGAGCTGGTATTCATACTGACTAGGGGACATTTGGCCAAAGCACCAAGGAAACTTCCCCTACTCTTTTCCATAAGTGTCATGGGATTTCTTACATTCACCTAAGTCAAGCAGATGGGGACTCGGTTTAACATCTCATCCAAATCACTGCACAATCAGGAGTGTAGCACTCCCCTTATGTTGTACTGCAATGTCAGTTTTAGAAAAATGAATCCAACTAACCAGTATGAGAATAGATCCTACAGTCTTGTGCACCAAAGGCAGGTGTGCTATCTGTTGAATTACTAAGACTGCTCAGCTGCTAGTCTGGGTTGAGGTCACCTAATATGATAGTTTCTTGTTAAATATAGTGAGATATCCATTAGAAGATATCTTCTCCTGTTGAAATGTTATTACCAGGAGGAATATAAATATCTAAAATACATAGAGACTTTCTATTGTTAAGTTTGATGGGTGATACAAGGAGTTCTGCATTGCTAAATTTTGGGATCTGCATGGAGAATGGGGTTATTTCTAGTCAGATTTTATATCTAATGGCAAACAGCGCCAGAAAGATTGTTTTTCCTGTCAAGCCTATCCAGGAATGGTAACTTCATTGTCTAATATTTGTTTGTTTAACCAGAGTTGAGTAGTAACTAGCACTTCAGGTGAGTGAGTCCCTAGATTACATGAATCTCTTTGATTTTGTTACATGTACTTCTAACATCCATGTTTATAAGCTGGAGTTTGAATTCAGAGTCAGACTCTGAAGTGGATCTAGAAATATTTATAGCTGTGTCATCTGGGTTCCTAGGTTGCTGTTTAGTGGGGCCAAGGTTGGGGTGAATGTTACTGCTGAGTTACTGGAAGGAATTGTTGTATATAAAAGTGTAGATCCATTTAAATTTTAGTTTAGGTTTACTGTAACTTTTTGGTAAGGACTTTGGCTTGTATCTGTAGCCAAAGAGATCAGAGAAAGAATGGTAAAGGTAAGGTGATATTTTGTGGGAGATTTGAGGTGAGTTATGGAATGGTAAATATGGGTTATTACATGTAATATTTATAAATATGGGAGAGATATGATAGCTAGTGAGGTGAGTTAGTGCAGTGAGTACGCAGAACAGCAGCATTTTGTTTAGAAGCACTGTAAATAGTAGGGATAATAGATTAACATTAGTCTGTATTATATGAGTAGAGATTGCATTTTTAAATGGAAGAATGACTGCTAAAGAAGTTGGGAATGTGTGATTACTAAGAAGAGTGATTGTATGATAACAGTAAAGCAGTTTGGGGAAGTGTAGGGAGTGGACATCAAAAGTGATAGGTGGAGATGAGCAGTATAATGCTGGAGAAGGTGGGGTGGGTAGAAATAGGGGGTAGAGTAGGGGAGAGAAGCGAAGCTGAGCATAGCGCAACTGAACATAGTGTGTCTTACCTTGGGACACCCTTTAGTTCAGAAAGCAATCAGTTTATAGCTGTTGCTGAACCATTAGTATGGAAACACAAAGTCAAACAAGTTTGCTTTCAGTTACTGAAAGCAGAGACTTAAGATTTTGGGGAAGGACATAACTGGTTCACACAGTGTAATATATGGTCACATGAATGAACAATATCCAATTAGGTCAGTGGTCCTTAGAGTGTAAGGTACTTGTCCCCTGGGGGTTGCCACAAGCACTGTCCAGCACAGCATGAAATATCTGACCTCTTTGTGTTAATATACAGCTGGGATCTTCATGTTAAACTTGTTTACATTTTGAACAATAACAAATAATCCAAGGAATATGCCGCTCACGGGAACAGCTTTTGCATAGTGTCAGAACTACTGCTCTTTGAGTGAGAAAGGATACAATCTGATGTACATGGGTCTGAAAAGAAAGAAAAATAGAAGCAGCTCCAGTACTGAATGTTAGATGGAGGTGATAGAGTTAAACCATTGGAAGCTAGCTTATTCCGAGAGATGGAGAAAGAAACCCAGTGAGGCAATTTAAGAAAACCTAGACTATTCCAGGAGTCAAAGGAAGTTAATCAGGAGGAGAGGGAGATGGTAATCTGATGTTTACATGTCTTTTAGTAGATAGTTTAAATTAAGAGGTTTGCTAGTTTAATGGATGAATATTTGGTGAACACTGGCCAGCATGTTTACAGTATGTTTACAAGTAGTTGCATTGCTAGACACGTAATGTATTACAATCTTCATTTAAGCATTTTCTTATATGCTGGATATTACTGATCTGGTAATAAAGCATAGTCACACCATTTCTGGTGTGGTTATGTGTGTCGAGAGCATGGGTCCAAGAACAAAGAAAGTTTGCCTGAGAGACATCTTTGATCATGGATGCTGCCTGGCCAAGTAACAGTGGTAGAATTAACTTAGGTTAGGGTGAGGAGTGGAAAGGGATTTAAGGAAGAAAGTATGATGGTGGCAAGTGAAGATAGGCTTGGGAGGATTTCTGGCTAGTTTCCTCCTGTAAGTTGGGAATCTCCCCTTCCTTTCCTGGGTTGATTTTGTTTAATGTTTAAGAGAGAACAGTTAAGTACTTGAAAGATTTGTGGATGACACGAGTGAGTGGTCAATAATGCTGCCTTAACAGCTTTGCTAGTTTTATGGGTGAGCAGTCTCTGAATGCTGGCTGGTAGTTTTTAATAGGTAGAGAAATATTTATATTGTTAGTATCGTTATAGTGATATGATAATTCATTTATTATAATGTTCATGTGAGCATTTTCTTTATATTTGATATAACAAAATATGGTTGTATGCCATTTCTGGTGTGGTTATTTATGTGGGGCAGGGTCCCAAGGACATGAGTATTGTGTTACTTTAAATTTCCTTTGATGTTAAATATGAAAATATAAATAACATTTACTTATATTACTCTACAGCTGCTCAGTTTTAAGTTAACATGTGTTTCTTCTCACTTTCTTCTATATCTTAAGAAAACTTTCCTTATAGGATAATATTGTGTTATACCTTGTCTTTTTTTGAAAAAAAAATTCATACACTATAAGACCTCACAATCTAACAAATAATAACTAAAAAATCAGGCGTAGCAAGGAGAAAAAGTCAACAATATTTCATGCGTTTTAAACTTCATTACGGTCTGAAATATGTATATCACAAGGTTTTACAAGAAAGACAATTCATCTTTCATGGCTATTAAAATATACCCAAATGACATGCTTGCTATGAAGTTGTACACTCGTAAGATACTACCTCCCACAATGCACCATACCACCATCATCAAGACTACAAACAAAATCCACTAATTTGTATTTTACAACAATAACCAAGAATTAGTCACCTACTACAGAATAAAACTATTCAAATGACAATGAAGAAAGAGGTCACCTATGTACATATATTTGACATTTGTTGACAGTGTTAGTCCAGCTGAGCCAAAGCCCTTTTTCGGCAGAGGCATGCTTATGTTTTAAATTCTCATACGTTGCCTTCATATCATCATTACAAGACTCCCATAATATCCCTCCCCATTGAATGTGTAATGGTAGCTAAGTGGAAGCCCACCTGATGGTCAGCACCTACAAGGGGGGGTTAGCAAAAGAATATTCTACAGCTGTAGTCTGCTCTCATATTCACTGGGATAGGGGTTTTAAAATAAGGACAATTTTAAGTGTCAGCTAGCCCTCCTTTTCCTCATTTTGAGGCTTACACATGACCCTTTCCTCAATAAGGAGAATACATGAGCAAGATACACAGTTTAAGAGTAAAAAAGTACAAACATGTACTCAGTTGCAAAACATAATGAATTACAATTATTAATATTATGCTTGCTGACATACCTTTCAACCTCTTAGAGTAAGAAAGTTTGACAAAACTTACAATAACAAAAATAGGGACACATTTTAATTATTGCTCTTATAAACTTAGAAATAGAATAACAGGATTTGTGTTAGCATGTATTTCCTGAAGGATATGAAGTCTGAAACTCAAACATATGCCATTATTTAGTGACTTCAATTCTCAGCCATTTGCCAGAAAACAACAAATTTTATGAGGAGCAGACCAAACATATGATGCAAAACTCTGGATATTTCAGAGGTATGTTTGCTCTCATGGAAGCTGCTTTAAAGGTACTCTCTGTGAGGAACCTGCATCCACCCTGCTTATGTGGTCATTTGAGTCCATTCTCATAAATACATTTTATTCACTAATAAAACCAAATACTACAATGGATAAATGAACCTGGGTAAGATCTGCTGCTCTATTATTAACCCTCTAATGATGAAGAAATCTTTCTTTTTTCTCATTGGTGCATTATTATGGTATTGAATTATATTTGGATTAATTTATGCTGCACTTTGACAAATTAAAAAAAAATCCACTTCCAATTACAAAAAAGAAAGAAAGAAAAAAACATTATGCATTTGTCCATGAAAGTGGACAAGTACTACTTTAAATGTACTGTGGAGGTGAAAAAAATAAATAAAAATGTAAAATAAATAAATAAATAAATAAATAGATAAATATATACTGAACACTTTCACACTAGAATAAAAAAAAATAGCAACTGTTGCTACTAACACTCAATCTAAGCACAAACTGTAGCTGTCTACCCAGATATATTATCCAAGAAGGGTAATGAATTATTTTTTAAATCATATGGTTTGAAATAACTAGGCTTACTACCACAAAAGATTAATTTAAAAAGTGAGAGAGAATCAATGGATGTTTGGCTATATTCATAGGACTCATGCAGGTTGGAATCTGGAATAATCATCATGTTCTGATTCAAGATGCCCTCTTTTTGAGGAAACAAGAAAGTAGAGGTATTAGATGTGCAGGTGATTTCTATTATCTAGGCAAAGATGTATCTCTTAGATGAAAGGACTGAGCTTTATTTAGGTCTCACTTTAGTTTACCTGAAGGGGGTTGGCTACAATAGGAAAAGCTCAAGCAGGCAATGGATGAAAAGACTGGGTCATGGGGAACGTCTTGACAAGGTGGAACTTAAACGTGGTGTTCAGCTACCCTAAGTAGTTTTCAGGATCATAGTTGGCTTAAACTACACCCTGCGCTGATCCCATGAAGTAGTGCCCCCCCCCCAGCTTTTCAAGTGAAGAGCAACAATAAAAAAAGGACTTCTGCAGGATGTCAATTTGCTGGCTACCTACAGAGACTACCCATTCTGTATACCCCAAGAAAAAAGTCAGCTCTTTCTACTGGAAAGGAACCAATGTTGTACTGGCAAAAAAAAAAAAAAACAGCACTGTTGCCATCCTTACATCAGACTGGTTTTGACTATCGCAGCCAGGCATGTGTACTTTGGAAGAGGTTTTAGTACTGCTGGAGAAATAGTCAGGGAAAGAAATAAGACATCTTTCCACATAGAATGAGGAGATGATGTATTCCTCCTAGATTTATTGATGTTTTCTAAACTTCCAAATAAAAGCAGACCTGTTCACGAATGTATACATTATTAAGCAACTGAAATTAACCTGTATTAAGATTTCTTATCATTGACTATATGAGGCTGAATATCTAAAGGCCTTCTGTTCCACAAATAAGAAAGTGCTTCTCTTTTGGGTCCACTGTTATGCTTCTCAAAGGCCAGCATTACGGGTTTTAATGTTCAAAGGCCAAGAGGTATAATGATGGCCATTTCCCAAAATCCAGCTGCTTCATGTGAAAGCTATAGAGTGACCTTCATTTATAATTTATGTGGTAAAGGCATTCTGTGCTGCAGTATTAATAAACATAATGAAGGTGAAGATGATGCCAAAGAAGGCTGGTGTCACAGCAGCCATTAACTTTTTTGACTTCATTGTTTACAGCAGTGTCAGGCTGAGAAGAATGCCAAACTATCCTATATGTGTGTTGTTCATGCACAAGCAGAGAAAAAAAGTCTTCTTTATGCATTTTATGATTTCTGTCTCTGTGGACTGTAAAATGGATCAAATTAAACTTTTTCTAAGTGTCTGTGCAGTATACTGTTTTGCCACACATTTAAGTCTTGGCCTGTACCATTGCCTCCCTCATTTTTTTCATCTGCAAATATTCAAGAATATAGCTTTGACAAATACTGTCTTTGTATTTATAAAATACATAATAAACCAACGTACACATATCTTATGAACCAAATGTGTGGACTTATCGGTAGAAAGTAATTTATGGCTGGGGATTTACAATAGGAAAAGGTCAAAACAACTAGAAAAATAAATAAACATTACTATTTTATTTCCTTTTGGAGTTAAATGTTGGGATAGTGTGAGAACCTGCCTGGGTGTGGGAGGAAGTACTTGTGCTGATGTGAGTAGAATCATTCACTTTACTCTTTCATTACTGCCTTTTGTCTTTTCATTTGCCATTTTCTAGTGGATGTTTGTTGCAGTATGACTGCAAAAAATTACTTCCCCTTTACAGGCACAACAGTAATTGAAGGAGGAGATGGTAGAGAAAGAGAGAGCAAGATGGAGAGATAAAGAGAAGGCACACATTTATTGCATTTTCTAATTCTATGCATTGCAAAACCTACATGGTTGCACAATTTTCACACTAAATGTTTCATGAAGCTGAGAATGATTTGATGGCTCAGTACATGTTTTATTGAAATGCCAGGCATGCTGAACTTTATTCCTTTTTTACATAAAGAAAACGGTATAATTTAACTGCCCTTACTTCTACTCCAGAATTATGTTCTCTTGTGTTCTCAAGAATCTGTACTGTGTGGGGCATGGTCAGGATACCAAGCAGTTAACAGCATAAACATTCTGTTGTGCCTCTGTTCAGTTTTTTTACAGGATGTTTTAAGTTTTTTAAATAAAAAATAATCTTCATAACAATAACATTTATGACAGCAAGTAGAAAGTGAAGAAAATCCAACAAGAAAATAGTGTTTTGAAGCACGTATATTCATTTAATCCTGTCAGAACTCCATCTGAATAAATGAAGTCATAAGTCATTCTAAAGCTTGCTCACAAGAAAATGGAATGAAGAAAGAATTACAGACTCTTGTTGCTAGTATGCAGGAGATATCAGTCAAAATAAATAAATTGGATAACAAGACTGATGCAATAAAACAAGAAAATAAGAGACAAATTGACTTGCTGAATGAAATGAAAAACATTCTGATCAAATCACATCTATAGAGGAATCACTAAATGACATGGATGGTAGGTTAAATGAAAATGAAACCTAAGTGGAGTTCCTGCTAAAACAAAACACTACTCTTTTGGACAAAATACATGGTTCTGAAAGCGGGTCCAGGAGAAACAATATAAGAATTTATGGTGTACGGGAAAAAGAAGACGGGAATAACTTGATACTTTGGTTATCAAAAATCCTTAATCTGCCTGAAGCACTTTCTTCTGGAATTGAAAGAGCACATAGGTCTCTTTCAAGTAGTGCAACAACAAAAAATTAATCTTCATTCAGATCTATTATTGTGAGATTCATGTCTACACAAGAGAAAGACTTGATATGGAAACAGCGTGGTCAACCTCTCCAGTAACGTTTAATGGCAAAACAATTAGGTTTGACAATGACTATACATTTGCAGTAATGTCTAACAGGAATGCCTGTGTGCCATCAATTAAAAGTCTTAAAAAATCAAATATTAAAGCTGAAATACTTTTTCCTGTGAGAATAAAGATATTTTTATCTGAAAGACAAAATATATTCAACTCATTGGATGAAGCACTGGACTATGTCCAGAAAAATAAACTTCTAGATAACCAAGCAGAAATAGACTGGCTTTCAATTAGTTTAAAAAGACATATATCAAAGAATGGATGATCAACAAAAGGAAACAGCAACAGCAAAAAAATTAAAAGCAAAAATAAAGCTTTTCCTTTTCTTCTGACTTGTTCCTATCACCTATAATGCTGACAAACATAGTAATTAAAACAAATGTATTTTTTCAGATGCTACAGAAGGTCATAATATTTCTAAGGTAAAATCTTTACATTTATTTAAGTTAAGATAATATGAATATAATCATATACAGTAACATCTAGTTCAATATTATCTATCATTATGATAAAATAGTACTTATTAGAAAACTATAGCAATGTAAAATGTATACTTCATTTCTTTACAGGTATACATACACTCATACTAAAATTAAAAAATGAAGTGTGCTTTTAAACATTGAAATATTAACAGGTTTTTAGTAATTAAAATATAAGTGACAATGAGCTTTACTTTAAACATAGAGTACTGTTTTAATGCATTGTATTATGGTGCTGGGCTTGAGGAGATTGATTTTATTTTATTTATTTATTTATTTGTTTTGTTTGAGTAAATATGCTAAAATATATTTCTCTGGGTATATATAATTATACAATTACAATTAAATTAAAGTATTTACATTATGAAATCTTATAAGATACATTAATACACTTTATATTGTATTCATGTTGTATTGTATTTATATTGTTGTAAATGTTCCACGATTACTGTTGATCTACTTAATTCACAGAATGACAGTCACAAGCATTGTTTTTCAGTTTAATTTAGCTTCTGTTAGCTTTTCCTGCTGCTAAGGAAAAAAATCTTTGACTGGGGATTTGGAACTGAACCATGAGCCATATAGAAGGAAAACTATGACTTTGTGAACACCCGGAAACATCAGGAAGATGAGAATGACCTTTGACCTTAAGGCAGCAACATCAGAATGCAATACTGCAATGGATCAGCAAGGTACATTTGTGTAAGAATTTCACCTACTTTAATTACAAGTATGTTTTATGTACTGATTGTCTTATACTATAAAACCAGTTTTTAGTGATATGATTAATCTTTAAAATATCTAGAATATATTGGTTTCATCATAACTCTTTCTCATGATATTTGGGTACTAGATACTTAACTGTGATATTCTATGAACCTATCTACAGCCTGTTGGAGACTCGGATGCATTTACACTTTACAGGATTGTTGAAATGTTATAATTGATGTGGAGTCTGTCTTTGATAAGGAGATAGGTAATGTGTTTTTCCTGCTTGAATTTGTTAAAATGATAGTTGCACAGCATTGGAATGGGCTACACTTGGATGAACATCATTTTCATCCATTTGACTTTGTATGATTTTTGACTATGAGATTTTCTTTATAAATAATTTGGGGTTTAAAGAGTCTAGTGATAACTGCTTTTTTAATATTTGGAATAATCACGATGGTAGATTTTTTTTTAATATAGTGCTCTCTGGGGATGAAGGATATGGTTCTGAATTGCTTGTATTTGAACATGGCCTTGGCTGAACTTATATTTATTAGCATTAATAGAGCAGATCTGTATAACAGCAGATATATAACTGACTCTAAATACTGTAGAACATCCCTAACTGTTTATACAGCCCTTCCTGATTTCCTGTTAACCTAAGTAAAATGTTGATTGGCTGTCTTTTAGTAAACATTTTAGCTTCAGAAATAGTATTCAGTGGCATTCCCATAAAATGAGGTTCTGCTATTATTAGCTACACCATTTAAATATACCTTTACGTATCTGACTGTGCTACTAGTCATTTCATCTAGAAAACAATTTCCAGATATTTGAAGAAGCATTTTCTGAAAAAAAAAGACACTAGTAATTTAGAATGCATGTAAGTCACAAGCATGTAAGTCACAAGCAGTAGACTTCAGTGGCTACAGTAATTAATAACTACACTAGTAATGATCTCTCTCTCTGTATATATATATATATATATATATATATATATATATATATATATATATATATATATATATATTTAGAATAAAAGATTTAGCAGTCTTTACATAATTGTATTACATGACTACCCCCATTATATACCATTAGACAGATAATACAGATCTACATGAATCATAACATAATTTTAATAAAAAACAAATAATTAGGTTTACATTGCTGGTAATGATTAATAGTATGATATAAAAATACATTATTAAAAGTGGGAAATTTAATCCGGACAAAAATTACTTAGTAATTATATTACATATCTAATACATATTCCTTTTTACTTAACCCAGCAGGACTACAAAGTTATTATAGTGTTTTAGAAACTGAATTATAAGTGGAGGGAAATATCAAATAAATGGTTTCATTTTTCTAATAATATCTTGTATATTGTAACTGTAAACTGTCATGGGGTGTGGTGTTTTGTTAATGGAGTATATCTTAAACATAGATTAGAAACTGAAAGGCACATTATATTGATATTAGACTTGTATTAGTCTTGTCTGTTCATATTAATTTAGTGCTCTGATGAGATGACATATATGCTTTGTAATGATCAATTGTACTTTATTATACTTTATGGCAAAAGTCATATTTCATGAGTGTATATAGACTGTTATAGAATGTTTGTCTTTCGGCTTTTCCCAGTTAGGGGTCACCACAGTGGAACTCCGGTCCGCTAATGATTGGCAATGGATTTTTACAGTGCCAAGTTGCCAGCCTGATGCCCAACCTTCAAGGAAGGCACACTCATTCACGCATGCACTTAGCTGCACATCTTTAAATGTAACAAAACTACTGGGAGGACAGGCAGACTCCAGACAGAAGGCGGTCCAGCCGAGAATCGAACGGGAGAAACCGTTGCTGTTTGGTGACAACGCTAACTGCTGCACCACCGCGGCCGCACAAACTGTTATAGAATGTCTAGATTTTAATTAGAGTTTTTAACTCATTTTCATATACCGATGGTTCTCTGATAAATTACTAGTAAAATATTATAGAGTGAAGCTAGAGAATGATGATAGATATATTAGACCCACATTTAATCGCCATTGAAAATTTTATATTGATATGAAAATGGTTTGTTATATTACCTTTATAGAAGTATGACAGTAATGATAAAAAAATGTTTTTACTGCTAGGTTTTTGCCCCACTTTGTTTGATATTTTGTCCAGATATAGTAAATATTGATACTATGTTACAAAGAAATAACTTAACAGCTGATCCAAAATTAAACTAGATAATACTATACTAACATTAGGCATATACATATTTTTTGAATATGATGTTAATTTTAGAATGGAAATAAATGTTATTGATCTTAATTGATCTTAATTAAAATTTAAAAAGAGAAATAAAATACTCATACATATATAAGTTAATATTTATTTTGTGAATTAGTTAGTTGACATTAATAATATAAGTTATAAGTGACAGTTTTTTTATCAGAATTGTAAGTTAGACAGGTTTGTTATGCATATTGAGGAAAGTAGGAAACTAATGCATTTTAAACAATTAAAAGAGTTCAGGATGTTAACTAATTATGAGTTATAAACATGTTCTTCAGTGAATTCTGTATATATATATATATATATATATATATATATATATATATATATATATATATAAATCATTTATATAACTAAACAAATATGACTTTTTAGTAGTAGGAAGTGATAAGTATTAATACAAGTTATTAAATAGACATAATTAGAGGTAAAAGCAGGAAAGTAGAGAGAAAAAAAAAAAGGATTTGGAGGGTGGTTTCTATGACTATGTTATCAAACCAGGAATCACACCATGCATGATTATGACTATGACTACATTTTTATTTATATTATTTATATAGGTTTAGGTTTTTTAACCAAAAAAAAAAAAAATAATTAATTATATACTCAAACAGTCTATATTTCATTTTTAGACTCATCATTAGTTTCAAGACAGCTTAATTACTACTATATCATTAAATGTGAATGATTTAAATAAATAATCCTAAAAAAGGGAGTTTTTTTCAAATATTATATCCAAATAAATAAAAATAATATAGTTTTTTTCAGTTGACATTTCATAAAAAAAAATAATTGATTTCAATAATTGGGCTTAGTTTTGTTTGGTGTCATTTCAAGGATCCTTTCTCTTTCTGCCTTGGAACCATGATCGATCAACATCACTGCTTTGACAGTTTGCACCTGCACCCTGGCCCCCTAGGCTTTTTGGCTGCTGGCAAATCCCCCATTAGGCAAGTTTTTAGGCCTTTTTTTAGCAACACAATATTAAACAAAAATTAACCAAATCAGAACAAAAATAAAGGTCAATGCTAAAAATGCTAGCTATAAAAATAAAAAAAAAAAAAAAAAAAAAACTTTGCTCTAAAAAAGAAACAGATGATGTCAGTGCGTCTGTGTGTCTGTAAAGTCCTGTAAAAGGCCAGTAACCTGGTAAAGTATCCTCTCCCAGTAAATCTACAATCACTTTAGATCATAAAAATCACAAAAAACCAAAGGTAAAAATATTTCAATCTGATAATTTCAATCTCACCAGAGATACTGTTAGATCACATCAGTATTGATCTGGAGTTACCCAGGTTACTTAGGGTAAGGTTACAGTGGGTAAGTAAGTCCTAGCCAGAGTCCCAAAGTGTTATATCCCAAGACACCCCTACTGACACCCACACAGCCACATATATAAGCAAATTTTACCAAACACAATACCACTACACACTTATCAGGGGATTTCCATTATCCAGGACATACAACAATCCTCACTACTCACAAAAGATCCCTTACTTTAGAAAATAAAAAAAACTCTAGAATTTACTAATTCCCTCCTGACAAAACAAACATTCCATTCTGGAGAACAAAAAACAACACAGATGTCAAAATCTAACACACTGCACACTGGTGCAGCTGTTACTGTTATAGATCCTAAAACTTAGAAAAAAAAAACCTGACAAGAGAGAACGCACAAGACAGAACTGACACTAGAAAAAAAAACCATTCTAAAAACTCTACCTCCTAGGTGAAGGTATACTACTCCTCCCTCCCCACCCCAGGCTAAAGTGGTAACAAGCCACAGCCCAATACTAAACCCCAGTACACTCTACACAAGGTGTAACCCAAAAAACTCTGTACTAGACCTACAGCCAGAACTCAGAGCCAAAAGAAGAGAAACATCAAAGCCAGTGCCTTCAGCAAAATAAAGCTGGCATGGTGGAAAAGCTTGCTGTCTAAGAAAGAAAAAGCATGCAAGGAAAGGACAATTAAAATTAAGAGAGCAAAGACAAGGAAGCAAAAATAAAAGTCAAATTTAGCAAGAGCAAGCAATTGAAAAACCTAACAAAACTGCCAAGGATAGCTAAGGCTAACAAAGTGCTACAAGTACTGCCAAGGATAACCATAAGGGCTTTTACAGCTATGTACATAACCTAAAGGACCCACACCCACAGGAGAAACTGCTAAACTCTATGTTTGGTGAAAACAACAAACCCTCCCCCAAACTCCCACCACCTTACATATCTGAAGAGCAGGTCCTCAAAGCCCTGTCTAAGGCAAAGAACTCTGCCTCTATGGGACCAGATGACATCCCAGGCTGTCTTCTATACAGGTCAAAACATGAACTAGCATCACCACTAAGTACCCCTTTCAATCATAGCCTTCCCACAGGGTTTGTTCCTACAGAATGGAGAACAGCTACAGTTATTCCCCTCCAAAAAGGGGGCCTAGCAAAAGTCCCAAGGAATTACAGACACATAAGCCTGACCAGCCTCATCTGTAAGGCCATGGAATGTATCATTATGGACCTCATAAATAAAGACATAGGTGACCTTCAAACCCTGATCCCTATCTAATTTGCCTTCAAGAAGGGCAGATCCTGGAAACTACAGACCCATAAGTCTCACTTGTCTTATATGTAAAGCCATGGAAAAAATTATCATGGAGATGATCAAAAAAGATATAGTAAACCTCCAGACACTGGACCCAACCCAGTTTGGATTCATCAAGGGAAGATCATGCCTATTCAACCTGGTGGACTTCTTTGAGAAAGTCACCAAAGCAATGAATGAGGGAAAATTGTTCACACTGCCTACCTTGACCTGGCCAAGGCATTTTACACAATACCCTACTCGAGCATTGTTGACAAACTCAAGAGGTTAGGTACAAACCTATATGTCACTCGGTGGATAGCCAGCTGGCTCACAGACAGGACCCAAGAAGTTAAAATTGGGAAGTCCACTTCTACAAAGAGGCCAGTCAAAAGTGGAGTCTCTCAGGGATCAGTCCTTGGACCTCTCCTTTTTGGCATTTACTTCTCAGAAGTCAAGGCCAATGTCAGTGGTCTCTGGCTGACTAAATTTGCAGATGATTGCAAATTAGAAGCTGTCATTGAACCTCACACTGACACAAGTGTTCTACAGGGGGAGCTTACACAGACAAACAAGTGGTGTCAGAACCATGGACTTAAACTAAATGCCAAGAAATGCATAATAGTATCCTTTGGGAAGTCATTCATGCCTGGTAACTATCATATTGACAACACACCCCTTAGAGTTGATTCGGTAGTCAGGGACTTAGGGACACACACAGATAGTAATCTAGCCTTTGATGATCACGTGTCTACAGTGGTGAGGAAATCATTCTATGTTGCTCAACTTATAAACAAAGGTATGCCATCTAAGTCCGAGGAAGTCATTGTTCCACTGTATTCGGCATTCATCAGACCTATCACTGAGTACAGTGCCCACTTTGGTATGTACCTAACCAGGAATATCCAATAACACAGAGGTTCCTCACTAAAAGAATACAGGGCATAAGTAATATGCCCTATGCAGACTGCCTCAAGGCCCTATCCCTGTATTCTGTCTCCTACAGGCTTTTGAGGGGAGATCTATGCCTACAGGGCATTGTCAGACCCCACTCTGATGGACCTCCTGCATATCCACAAAACAAACAGCACCAGAATTACCCATTCTAAAGACTTAAACCTTGCCTGTGATATAAATAGGACCTGCTGGAGAGATAGGTATGTATCCCAGAGACTAAACCATCTATAGAACAGGATCCCCATCCATGTGAAGCAGAGTTCCTCCCTAACCCAATTCAAGTGCAACTTGGACAACTGGATGGGAAACCAGAAATTCATCCCTGGTTTGGCACCTATGTCTCTAATGGACAAAGGTAACCTGTAAATGGTTCATCTCCCAGGCCCATGCTTACACTTATCCAGGGTAGCAGAACTTGTCAAAGATTTGGGATGCATGGCTAGGCTTAAAAAGGCCCTTTTGGTTGTTAGCCTAGTATACACATATGAACCTATGAACCTATGTTAAATCTGGTGGATTTCTTTGAAAGTGTGACTGAGGCCATTGATGAGGGCAAATCTGTGCACACAGCATACCACAACTTGGAAAAGGCTTTTGACACAATCCCACATTCAGGCATTACTGATAAACTTAGCAAACTGAATGTAAACCCTTTGTTGTAAGATGGGTTGCCAACTGGCTCACAAACCAGACACACACAATCAAAGTGGGTGACTCCACATCAACCAGCAGACCTGTTACCAGCAGGGTGCCCCAGGGGTTAGTGCTGGGCCCCCTACTGTTTGGTATAGACTTCTCAGAAGTTCAGGTCCAAACTAAAGGGCTGTGGCTGACCAAGTTTGAAGATGACTGCAAACTAAATGCAATTATTGAATCCACAAATGATGTTAGTATACTCTAAGATGGTCTCACACAGACCAACGACTGGGCTATTAGTCATGGTCTCAAAATGAATGCAAAGACATGCATCATCATTCCCTTCAGCACAAACAATGGCCCTTCACACTATCAAATCACTAACAATACCCTAAGTACCAGTGAAGTGGTAATGGACCTGGGATTACAGGTTGACCACTACCTTAACTTTGATCACCACGTCTACCATTGTAAGGAAAGCTTTCCATGTAGCTCACTTGAATAGTAAAAGCATTGTCTCAGGAGCAAAAAAAAAGAAGTTATAACCTCCAATACTCGGCACTTATCTAGTCCATAATTGAGTATAATGCCCAATTCAGTATGTACTGTACTAAGCATCTACAGCAATTAGAGAGACCTCAGAGGTTTCTAACAAAGAAGATCAAGGGCCTCCAGCATGTGCCTTACATGGACTGACTAAAATCTCTGTCACTATACTCTGTATCATATAGACTTCTTAGGGGAGACTTATGCCTGGCCTAGAGAGTAACTCAAGTCCAAAACGTAATGGACTTACTGCATAGCCATAAATCAAATGGGTCTAGGGCTACCTGTTTCAGGGACTTAAATATGGCTTGTGACTTAAATAGGACATGCTGGAGAGACAGATTTATCTCCCAGTGACTGTCATGTCTTTGGAACAGGCTGCCAATTTATGTGAAACAGAACACCTCTATGACACTGTTCAAGAGGAACCTGGATGAGTGGATGGGGCACCATAAATTCTTACCAGGGGAGCACCCACAACCCTCTTGGACATTGGCAGTCATCACTAAATGCAATCTTGGGTATTGACTAGTACCTCTATGGTATTACATTGGGTTGAAACAGACTTAAAATGACCTCCGGGTTGATAGCCTAGTAATATCCTATGATCCTATAAACATAATGATCTCTAAAGAATATGTAATACTTGTGGATCCTCATTGTAGAGTGAAAAGAAGAGACACTGTAGTTCTTTGGAAGAAATTGCAGACTAGGCCTAAAGTAATTGATTTTTATAGTGATAAAAGTGGTATGATAGGTTAGTAGTTCTTGAAATTGATAAAAAAATGTTTATGCCTTTATTAATGTATACTGGATTCCTGGAATTGGTTCCAAAGTAGCGAAAAAATATCTAGATATTATAACTTTACATGTGAAAGGTGAAATCTTATTGGCTGAAATTTCAACTGCATATTATCACAGAACTATACCACTAAGGATAAGAAACATAAAATAACAACTACTGCTAAACAACTAAATAGCTATATAAGCTTAATGAATCTTAAAGATATTCAAGAATTGAAAGTAACAAATTCATTGAGTTATACTCATTATTCATATAGATTTGGCACACAAACAAATATTGATAAAGTTTGTGTATCCAATGAGCTGTATTCAAAAGTTGATGAAGTATCAATAACTTATTGTCCTATGTCTGATCATAACACTATTATTTTTAATATTAATCTAAAACCTAATGACTTAATATTTTGACAGAGAATTCCAGCTTATATTGTCAAAATTAAAGGATTTAAATAATGTTTTTTAAAAAGAACCAAAGTTACGCATATATACCAATAATAACAGAGAAGTTTCAGATGTTATTCTATGGGACACACTAAAGGCCTATATTTATGGTAGAATAAAAAGCTGGTATTTACTGAAAAAGAAAGAATGGGATAATGAATTACATATCCTTCAGATAAGAATTAATTAATTAATTAAACATGAACCTGAAAACATCAGATAAAAAATGAATGCAGAACTTAAAACAGTAAATCAAAAATACATAGAAATTTTAAATCATAAAATATCGATAAGCATGGAAAAACTAAAATTGCAAACATACTATAAAGCCTAAACATTTACACAGATTAGCAAATAGATCAAAGGCATTAAATATACAAACCACATTAAAAAATTGAATATTATATAGGCAGTAAAATTAAAAATGCTATAGATCTCAAAGAGATTTTTAAAAGTCAATAGGAGGCATAAACATTTTTGTAAATGCTTTTAATGAAATTAGAACTTCAGCAAACATCCCACCTTCATGGGAATATTCAATGGTATCTTCAATTCTGAAACAAGACAAAGATCCCAAATCTTGTACTTCCTATCACCCTATTTGTTTATTAAATGTACAGTATAAAAATGTAATGACTACAATGGCAAAAAAATTAAATACTACAATACCAAACCTAATAGATGAAGATCAAACTAGTTTCATATTAAGAAGAAAGGTGCAAGATAATATTATAAGGCTTTTATCATTAATAGATGTTGCTAGTAAAAATAAAAAATAATTGTCAATATTAAGTTTGGATACTGATAAAGCATTTTATTCTCTTAATTGGATATACTTACAAAAAGTGCTCAAAGAATATAATTTTCCTCAAGATTTATTGAAATAATAATAAACTTATATAATAACTCTTTTCCTTTAGTAAAACTGGTTAATTTATGTCTCGCTCCTTTAAAGTAGTTAGACAAACAAAGTAAGGATGCCCTCTTTCCCCTTTTTTGTTTGTGTATCATTAGAGCCATTTGCTGTATATATCAAGCAAATGAGAAAATAAAAGATTTTTATAGCAATGATAACTATAATTCTAAAATACAAATATTTGCAGCTGGTATTCTGTTGACTTCTAGTGATATTGAATCCTCATTAGAAACTATTATTGATTCAATAAAATGTTTTGAGAAAATATCTGGCCTTAAATTTAATCACAATAAAACTGAAACTTTATTAATAAATAAGAAAATAACCCCTAATTTGAAAAATATAAGAATTTTAATGGGAAAATAGCTTAAATACTTAGGAATTAATATAAGAACTAAATGGAAAGAAACAATAACATTAAATTATAATAATATAATTAATAATGTATTAAAACATATTGAAACTTGGAATAAAATTTATTTCTCAATGGAAGAAAGACTTATATTAATAAAATGATAATATTACCAACTTACTATTCAGTGCTCAGACACTGATCTTATCACCACCCCAAAAAATTATTAAAAGAATAAACTCTATAGTATTGAAAGTTTTATGGCATGCAAAAAAAAAAAACAAACAAAAAAAACAAGAATATCTTTTGACTGACACATAAGAAATTGGGATCAGAATTATATTGGATTCCCTAATACTGAGTTGTATAATAAATCTGTTAATTTAAATATTGTGGGTCTTTGGTTAAACTCATAACTCAAAATGGAAATTTTTACATGAAATAATTCTAACATCTAATGATGTAATTGGAATACATTTTGATTTTCCAACAAATACAAGTAAAATATATTGGATTATAAAAGACTGTTGTATGAATAATAACAATACAAATGCATATACTTTGCTATTAAGCATATATTAAATACTTTCAAAATAATAATGGATAGTAACTATGTGACTAAGCAATTACAGTTCTTGATGTTTCCTATAACAAATAATATTGGTTCTTTAGAGTCATTTAATACAAATATAATAACTGATCTTGAAGAAAATAATTTGAAATTCTGGTTTTAGTTTCTGGATGGGGATAAAACAAGTACTTTAGAAAGACTCTTAGACAGATATAATATAAATAAAAGAAGTTGGTTGGATTTATAGACTTTTAGGGACTTTGTAGGCAAATATTACAAATGCCACTATTTATGAATACTAAACCCATTCCTAAAATATTAGAATTTTTCTTTCAGATCAGTAGTAATGTTTATAAAAATAAATCATACATATTATTCTACTGAAATAAACAAAGAAACATTTTATGAAGTCAATAAAAATATATATTTAACATCTGCAAGTAATTCCAGACCATCTAATTATTGGAGAATCTTTGTTTGGAGATTTTTACATAGAAGTGTTTTAACCCCAAGCAAAGTAGCCTGTTTTAGTAAAAATGAAAATATAAGATGCTGGAAATGTAATGGACAGTTAGTGGCAGACTAGATATGCATGATTTTGGAATGTCAAATGATTGTTTCATTTTGGGAAGAATTTAAAAATTTTACTAAAGTCTTAGGGTCAGACAATTATAATATAATGAATTCTTTAATTCTATTTAATGTACCAGTTCTGGATTTTATTCATAGAACCCAAGTGCTTCTCTTATGGTCTATTCTGGCTATTGCCAGGAAGGTAGTTACAATGAACTGGAAAAAAAATATATCATCTCTTTCTCAGATTTTGTGTGGCTAGCAAAAAATTGTTTGTAACAAAGAACTGCAAACTATATATAGTAGAACTGTGAATAGTAATCACAAGAAATGAAACTGGCAAAAATGCAATGACTTATTTGAAAAATATTAATGTTATTGTTTGGGATCAGTATTTGTTATCAAATTTATAAATAGTTTTAATCATTTTTATTTGTTGAATTTGAAATTTTTAGGTATTGTATTTTCTTTTTCTATTTTATGTAAATTTAAAATGGAATAAAATGTTTTTGAAAAAAAAAAAGAATCTGTACAATGTGGGGGTATTTTTGAAAGTAGAGTCTACTTACATGATGGGCTTTATCCACTGGCACTTTGTTCATAACATTTTACTTCAATGCTCTTGTTGTTAATACAAATCATGATTTTTTTGCAGTTGAAGCAGTTCAGTGGCCACAGCTAGTGGGTTTTAACTTTATTGGCCTAAATATATCCACAAATACTTAAAAGGAAAAGTAAAATGTCATGGACATTCAGAAGTCAAATAGCTGAAGCACTTGATGTCCTTAAGGGGTCATTTCCATATAGCCCATGGAACTCTATTACAACAGGTTTAAGGTATCAGACAGTGAAAACTCTAGCTTAGTTAGCATTTTCTTGTACTTTTTACTAACTGATTTGTCTCTGTGATCTTTTTACTCTTTAGTTTAAGAAATAAATGCACAATGCTAAGATAACTAATTTATAATGGATATGATTCTGTCATGAATTGGTTCAAACCCATTTCTCCCTTAATTTGTATCAGTTTGTTTTGTTTGGTAATCTGATTCAGCTTAGGAATTGCATTATCACACATGGGTTTATTCAAGTGAGAGAACTTAGCTGATTATTAAAGGACTGTTTTAAATTTTAACTAAGACATTCATAAAATAGACTCTTTTATAGGGTACAATAATTATTAATCTATAATTTTAAGGTTAGTTATACAAAGCTGCCATTTGTGCAATAATGCTTTTGGTATATTAAACAGAGGATATTCATGTCTTTAGGTCTCACTCATAGACAGATCATTCCAGGGTGTGATCCATCTGTGGAAAGATGCAGAAACGTGTTATGCTGAACCAGAATATCTCTGACAAAAACAGCAGCTTACAGACTATGAAATGGAATATGAAATACAATCTACACAATTTTGTAATTCTGATTTCACTAATGAATACCTTTTCTTCACATATCCAGTAAGAAATTCAGAATTCAATTGTTATTTGGTTATCAAGGATCAAGGTAGATGCATCAGTTATATAGTCTAAGTGATGACTTGGTGGAATGGTTGCTATTGGCATGATTTTGTTCTTTATTTCACTCCAATGGAGCTCAGGAAGTTTGAACTGTAACTTCCAATGTGCGGAGCCTAAGCCTTTTCACAGAATCAAATTATGTCCTCACATTTCAAACAAATGTTCATATCTCTGGAACCACAGGGGATATGAAACAAGTATAAATGGCAAACCCTTTAGCACAAACTATTTTTATAGTGGTATTATTCTTTAGGTCCTAGGTCTTAAACTGAATTTTATAAGTTACAGAAAATACAGTAACTATGATGTAAGTAATATTGTGTAAACAACTTACAATATCTTAGCAACCCCTCAAGTTACATACATAATGTGTTACTTGGTTGTTGAGATATTTAGAATAATTTGAAAATTATATCTCTATAAATTAATATCATAAAAACAGCAGTTAATATCTATTTACCTGCACTAGACAGAGGTCAAATATTAATGCAGCTGAGTTTGTCATTGTGTACGCTTTAAGAAGAAATATTTTAAAATCTTGTACATAGCATGGTTTTGGAATTATTGGTGCAAATATGAACAAGCAATATATGGCACCTAGGGGCATCAGTTGGAGTTAACTGCAGATGCACCTGGAGGCATCACTTGGATGTAATGAGTTTTAAATCAGACTGAGTGGTGAGTTCCCTGTGCTACCAGAGGTATCAGTACTGTTATATTACTTGATCTGCTATGTCTGATCTCTACTTGGAACCTCATGGCACACTAGCTGTCAAAAAGTTTCATAAATTACTGATCAAGAACACTCATTATCATAATGCATGTACTGAAGCTTCTGAGTTTTTGAACAAGTATGAAAAAAATAAACATCTTTTGCAGGGGGTCCCTTGTACCTCCTATGCAAAGCAAATGGGGGTAGCAAGCCCCCGTATTACAAATTTTATTATTCTTACTCTGATGTCACTGAATCTTGGAGAAAAAAAGAGCTCATTGATAGGCATCATAAGGCATGTGTCACTTATTTTTTAAGTGATACTGACCTCAGAGTATATCAATATCACTGACAACTGAGTATACAAAAGTCAGTCTACATAGAAGGGAGCATCAGACCTCTGAGGAAATGCCAGCTTAAGTAGCATGATTAAGCAAATGTGAGCTAGTTCAGGACATGGAGCAAAGAAAGTAAGCAATTTTATCAAAAGATGGGGCGTGTGTGATGAAACTCTGAACTAGTTCACATGATATGATGTATCTACAGGAGATGGAAAGGAGCTAGGTGTTTAGGAGGGGGAACAACCATGAAGGTTGTTATGGAATTACATAATCAGGACAGGAAAGACACCATCCTGGTAGAAATAGTAAATTTACATGGGGTCATATAACTGGTAATTAAGATGGGAGGGACCATTAATAGACTCAACATTTTACTATACAAATGAGATCACTGTGACAGAAGGGCAAGATGACAGTAATATAACAGGATCTAGTATTGTGGTGCTGTGGGCAGATGACGCTAGTATAACAGGATCTAGTATTGTCGTGCAGTGGGCAGATGACACTAGTATGACTGGATTTAGCATTGTGGTGCTGTGGGCTGTGGTGAGGAGAGGGACAAACTGTTGTAAGGGAGATGCAAGTGTGTGTCATGTGTCTGCACTCCTGTTCCCAATACTCAAATTAACCACATAAATTATCCTTAACGCTGAGCTGTATTTATCATTTACTGCAACCGGCATTTATTTATCATTAAGATGGGAATATGTCAAATGGTCATGAGGATCACAAGATACAGAGAAATGATGTGGATTTGGTCATGTGAATATGCTTGTGTGAAAATGTATGTTTATGCAACTACAGCTGCACACTGTATTCAATGAACAAGAGTTATTAAGTATTAGTGATACATGGTAAGGGGTCAAATGTAATGCCAGCTTTTCTTAACGAATTACAGATACTGTGTGTAAGCATACTGGAGAAGGCATGGATGGCTTTTTGTATAAGCCTTTATTGGCACTATATATACTTTATGACCTCATTTGCATTAATGCAGCTCTGTAGAGTACCCTGGCAGCAGTCTTTTTTCATTAGTGACCCTCCTCATTTAGTCCTGTAACTGGCTTGTACTTGTGTGGGCTCTGTTCTGTTATTACTCTGTGCTGTGTTGATATTGCTTCAGCTACTATATTGCATATACTAAAATGTACAAATAAATTCAGTGATTTAAGATCATAAAGTATGTATGTGCATTGGGGCCTCTAAACAGTGTGGTGCTTGGATTATACTTTGATAGACTACGGCTGCTATCTACATCAACCTTCTGAAAACACTGACTTTACACACCTCTTCTTACAGTTTCTGAGCACCCAGCAGTTTCTGAGCTGCTTTGAAGTTTGCTTTACAAGCTTCCTGATATTGTCAAGAGGAAATATTTATTGGCAAATAAAGTCTTCTATGTCAATGTGAAAGCCTTGCTTCAGTTTTTATCCGAAGCAAATTACTCCTCTTCCCAGCATGTTTACTGTTTTAAGATCTTCAGAGGTTATGGCTTAACTTTTAACCATCATATCAAATGAATTATCTTTTGCTGCTTTTTTCCAGGAACTGTGGTAAGTATGCTTCTTTTTGACATTAAGTAAATATTTTTTCTCTCTGAGCAAATGATGTGGTTAATGATAATTAACTATCTCACACTGTGTACATCAGCAGTCATCTCCTGTCCAACATTACTGAAATCAGAGGTGATGATGTCTGTAGTCCTGTTCCCACTTCTCAGATTCTCCACATGAATTATTCTTAACACTGAGCTGTGTTCAGCAGTTACCTCAACAGGCTTTTACTTATCATTAAGATGGGAAGATGGCAATTTGCCATGAGGCTCACAAGCTACACAAAAATTATGTGCATGTGGTCACATGGAAATGTTTGTGTGAAAATGTATGTCTCTGTTACTAAACCTGCACACTGTATTCTATGAACCTGAGTTAGTGTGTGTGTGTGTGTGTGTGTGTGTGTGTGTGTGTGTGTGTGTGTGTGTATGTACAGATGAGTGGTTCTATGAGTGTGCGTGTGTATGTATGTATATATGTATATATATATATATATATATCTACATTTGAGTCTGTGAGAAAGGAGTAGATTGTCATAGCATGAGTGTCTTCACACTTGAAGGGACTGCATCTTTATCTTAAAGAGAAAAGATATTTTATATTTCCCCCTTGGCTGTACAGTATATATGTGACATTTTTTTCAATAATTGTTTTCTGCTGATAATATAGTAGGCATTTAGAAATTGTACACATGAATCTTTTTCTGTTCCAAGTGCTTGTGTCAAACCTATTTTTCTGAGACTGTAATATCATTTGGTTTTAAAGTTTACTTTAAATTAGGTAACTTGAATTCCTCCACTGGGTTAAAGCAATGTTGAAACAATGATGATATAATTTGGCAATGTTTAACAAAATGTTTGACAGAGTTAATCATGGAAACTAAAATATGTAGTATTATGGGTATGCATAAATACATCAGATTAATATATACTGATACACAGTTACGTATTATTTTATAAAATATCACCTTAAGTTCTGAACTGAAGTACCTGACAACATTTTCCAACTTGAAGAAATTATAGGTTCAAAGGTTGATAACTGGTTACTAGGCTATAGGCCCAAGAGCCATTTTAAGCCTAGAAATGCTACTCCAAATTTACCAAAATATTGCTGACATAAGTCAATATCCAAGGAATTTTAAAGTTACGATATAGGCTTGTACGCATCAAACATTCTCAGGCTGCCCCTGCCATTATAGACGTAGGTGGCAATCCAGGGGTAAAGTTGTGATTTACCATCTACTGTTCCAAGTTACATTTGAATAGGGTAAGGGATGAGTTTTGCTGCACATGGATGGGAAACCAGTTCCAGAGAAGCAGTAATCTTTGAGACACATACCTGTCCTTCCAACATGTCCCGTTTAAGTTGTAGACTAGGTTTAGGTCTTAGAATGGATATTTTTGATGCTAATTGTTTTGTGGACGGGCAACAAATCTATCAGTGTGGGATCAGAGGTTGCCTTGTAGTAAGGGACAGAGCTATTTGGTCATAGCCTTTGATACATCATGATCGAAACTAAATGGAATTGTTTTTCTACTGGTGTAAGGAAGAGTCACATAGTATAAGTAAAATGCAATTAAAAGCTAAAATTTTATATTTCTGTCCTTAATGTTAATGTTTATATTTAAACAAGTCTATTTTTATAAACACTGTACAGAAACTCACAACGGAGCAACCAAGCAAAATCTCAGAGTCTTCAAATTCCTTACACATAAAATGTATTGTAAAAGAACAGTAAAACGGTAAGCGCTTTCGCTAATAAGCTTCATCAGACCATATTACACTTAATAAAAACACTCCATTTATAAAATGGTTGGGAGGGTGGCCTAATGGTTAAGGTGTTTGCCTTACAAACACAAGCTGCATGGTTTGAATCTCACAAGGGATAACTGGCTAGGCTTAAAATGGCTCGCAAGGGCAGTTAGTTTAGTATGAACCTCTGAACCTATGAATTAAAAAATTCAACATTCAATCAACTAAGCACACCAATTAAATCAATTAAATCAGACATGCTCTTAAAAGGACAGTGTGGCAGCTATACCATTATGAATAGACAAAACTTCATAGCACACTGTCAACTAAATAAATGAATAAACAATGTGACACATATATAAAAATATAATATATATAAATATAACATTTTACAGCTCTATATCATAAATGTAATGTCAAATATATTAGCAATAGAATAAACACACTCTCATTTCTGAATCCTTTGTTTCTTAAGCAAGGGCTTAATGGATGCCCTTTCATTCAACCCCCTCCCCCTGTCTCCTCTAAGGATGATAATCCAATTAGTTTCCCTGTACTCAGTATGGTTCCTAATATGACCTTCCCTAATACTTGGGGTAATGGTCTCTATGACCCTAAAATTAAAAGCATGTGTTTCCCCGGCTTGTATAATATGTTTGTAGAGTGCATTATGTTCCGATCTTTTCCTAATATTGTTCATATGGTCTCTGATCCTATCACGAAAGACCTTGTTGGTCTTACCAACATAAAATGAGTTACAAGCGTGACACTCAGCTAAATAAACCACGTTAGATATTCTACATGTTGCATTGACATGAAACACAAATTCCTTACAAAGATCAGGGTGATAGAAAGTGCTTGATGTATTAATTAGGGAGCAAAAACTACAACTGCCACATGGTGAAGTGATTCCCACTTCTCTCCCCGATTCATTAATACCTCTCTCATAACAGAGTAGTCTTTTCAAATTTTTTCTGTTTTTATATAGAAAACTAGGTCTCTCACCTACTATCTCACTAATACCCGAGTCAACCTGCAAAATAGGCCAATTATTGGTGAAAATATCAACCAACGCTTTATTATCATTGGTATAAAAAAGGGGAACTTTAAGGAGCCCCCTATTTGTAACACAGTCCCTACTCACTCTCCCAGGGGTTTCCTTAGTTGGTCCAAAATATGGGGCTGCAACACCCTCCTGTAATATATTTAATTCTGACCAATTCTCAGCGATCTCACCATGTCCATACCCTCTCCTTAATAACCTGGATTCCAGGCTTCTGATTTCATCCTGAAAACCGTCATACATGGGGTTCACCCTGGAGGCCCTCATACCTTGGCCTTTTATCAAATTCCGGAAGATGTAACCCGGATGCATACTAGACCTAGCTAAAAGGGAATTTCTATAGCATGCCTTACGAAAAACCCCAGTATTAATAAGGCAGTTGTCTAATTTCTCCACATAAATATTCAGATACCCTATCCGTGTATAAGACCAATTGATGGTGAATTTTAGACAGTCAGTAAGTTCATTCATCATCCAATGAAAATCACAAAGCTCATCTTGACTACCTTTCCATAAAAGGTACAGGTCATCGACAAAATGTCGATAAAATATGACGTGTCTTAAATTCCTCCTTACCAAATAGTGCTGTATTTTCCCAATGTGCCAAAAACATATTGGCGTAACTATTGGCACATGAAGTGCCCATAGCTATGCCATGTCTCTGAATGTACATCTCACCATTGAAAGTAAAGAGATTATTCTCTAAAATTACTTCCAGAAAATGGCAAATAAGATCTATCTGTACCAAAGTAAGTTCACTATTGGCCATAAGATATTCATGTACATACTGTACACCCAAATCATTGGGAATAACTGTAAAGAGAGATTGTACATCTAAGGTGACAAAAAACACTCTTTCAAAGTCGTAAATTCCCCTGGTACATTCATATAAGTCTATCAAGAATTGCTTAGAATCTCTAAGAACCACCTTATTCTGGCTAATGACTGGTCTTAGATGTTTCTCAACATACACTAATATAGGTTCCGTGATCCATCCTCCACCTGCCACTATGGGTCTCATTGGTGGATCAAGTGGATCTTTATGCACTTTCGGCAGTCCTTGTATTAGTGGTAATCAAAGGATTAACCACCTTAAGGTAATTATAGGTATCCTCCATAATAAGGCCTTCAATGAAAACATCATGCAAGGTATCAGAGACGGAATAGATAATTCTATGAACTACATTTACAGTGATCTTACTATAATAGTTATCTTCTAACAGTACTTGCATAGACTGCAGATAATGTGTTTTATCCATGGCAACTATAAGGCCGCCCTTGTCTGCTGGCCTTATAGTAATCAATACATTATCCAGAAGATTCCTTAGTGCCATCCTCTCTTTATAGCTAAAATTGCACATAAACCTCCTATTAACATCACCTCCCTTACTATCATAAAATCTATAAATTGCTTCCTCTGTAAGCTTCATATAGGCATCCACTAAGGGATGATTGGTAGGGACAAAATTACACAACCTGCAAAAATTTTGGAAAAATGTAAACCAGCTACTAAAATCCACCCAAAAGGCTACCCTCAAACCAACCACCCCTGACACTAAAGTTCCCATCTAAACACAATTCAACTCCCACTTTGTGAACTCAATTCTATCCTTAGTAGCACAGGACAGTTCCTTATTCACTATCCCCCCAACACAGATAACACTAATACAAGCTTTATCCTCAAAACAGTTTCCACCACTTCAATCAAAAGCATGCTCTCCAAACTAAAATCCTCATCAACAGCAGCTGAACTACTCCCCAGCTATTTCTTGAAACTCACAGCAGATGCTATTGCTATCCCAGTCTCCACTCTCATAAACAGATCAATTGTTGAAAACTATGTGTCCAATCTCTGAAAAATATCCTATGTTACACCCATACATAAAGACGGGACCTCCACCGAACTTAATAAATACAGACACATTGCTTTATTCTCCCCCCTGGCCAAAATCCTAGAACAATGCATCCATACCCAGATGCTAAACTATCTCCTAGACAGCAACATCCTGTCACCTACTCAGCATGGTTTCAGACCTGCCCATAGGACCACTGCAGCCCTCCTCTGTTTCACAGACACAGTAAACCATCTCAAAAATGAAGGCCTACAAATGTCAACTCTTTTTTTGGATATGTCCAAAGCATTTGACACAGTCTCACACCAAATCCTGCTAAACAAACTAAACCAATATCACCTATCAAAGTCCACACTTACCTGGTTCCAAAGCTACTTAACTGACAGGTACCAAGCTGTGAAATGGGAAAATTCTCTCTCTCCTCAGCTGCCCATAACTATAGGAGTCCCACAGGGTTCTATCTTAGGACCACTACGATTCACAGTCTTCACAAATGACCTCCATACCTCCACACAGCATGCATCTATAATTCAGTATGCAGATGACACTACCTTAATCTGTGCTGCACAAAACATTCCCACCCTCCTGCAAACAACTCAACTAGAATTCTCTGATGTTGAAAACTACCTTACCAAAGCCCAACTTATCCTCAATCCAAGGAAAACTCAGCTTATGATTGCAACCAGTTCTAAAAAAAACACTAACAGTCAATTCACTATCTACTCCACAAATGCTACTCCAATTGCTCCAGTGGCACAGGCTAAGCTATTGGGAATAACCATAGACTCCCACCTAAAATTTGATAGTCATCTCAACTTAACTATTAAAAAAGTACATGCCAAACTGGGATCACTCTACCGTATCAAACCATTTCTTACCAACAGCACAAGATCAGCCATTGCTCGGTCCCAACTTCTATCCGCCCTACTCTATGCATCTCCCATTCTGACTAATCTCAACAAAACTGAACTAAGCAAAATGGAAGCCTGCTATAACAGAATTGCTCGCTTTGCTGCAAATTTCTCATATAGAACTCATCACTGTACTGCTTTGAGACAGCTCCACTGGCTTGAACTGCCCAACCTCCTAACCTACAATCAGCTCTGCCTCTGTCATTCTATCTATTACCTCCCCAATAAGTATCCTGCCCTCAAAAACCTAGTACAACATCACTCAGCCAAAAGGCCTCTTAGATCATCAAGCAAACTACTGCTAGAAGTCACCAACAGCTACAATAGCTTTGGAGATGCACTATATAGTAGTTCAGTGGCTAAAAAATGGAACTCTGTCCCTACTAGCATTCAAAACACATCATCCAAAGCCTCCTTTAAAGACCTCATCAGGCAACATCTCAAGCAAAGTTGGCAGTGCCATGATTGCTCCCCAGGCTAGTGAAAGCAGATAACGTATAAATACTAAATTTAGAGCACTTGATAATAGTTTTCAGTCTTACTCACAAACACTGGCTAATCTGCAATGTATGTAGTGTAACTGTGTACTATGTATGTATTCTACCTATGTTACAAATTTCAGCTGGACACCACAAATATATTAATTACCTTTATTTTTAAAATTAATATTTTTTATTTGTTCTCTCCACTGTAACTGTTTATGTGCCGCATACCACTGTAAAAACATGTCTCTTGTAATTTGTGTGTATACTGATCATGTTTAAATAACTAAATGTGTCTGTAATTTTTCTTTGTGGAGCTTTTCTCCCTGGGCCTCTGCTGAAAAAAGGCCTTTTCGGCTCAGTCAGACACCCCCTGTTAACAAATGTAAAATAAATAAATAAATAAATAAAAATAACTAGTAACATCCAAATAGTTCATAACCTCTCTAGTAATTACATGCAAATTTGAGAAAGCTAGTAGTTTCATTAATGTATATAAAGAACTGGTCAAATTCTTCTTTATTAACTTTCCAAAAATATAAATAAAATCCAAAAAAATGAAAATAGCTAATCTAATATTTTGCAAAAGGAGAATTCAGTACTTGGGATGTCTCCCATTTCCACATCACCATGTTGGCATGCTGCTGCCATGGCTACCCCTTCTAGTTGTCTAAAATATTTAACGTCAAAATATAAAAATTATTTGTTACTACTACTTCTGTCAGATCCACCAACAGATTGATTTTAACCAGTGGCAGCTGGTGACTTCAAATCAAAGGGGGGCTGCAGAAGACAGCTGAATGGGTGGGGCCAATGGGAAGAGGTGTGACCAACTAGAAAGGGGTAGAGCTACAGTACGATCAATGCTGGCCATAGATACATACATACATGCATATATAAATACATAAATATCACCACTGCTGTTTGTTTTGCCTTAGAATAGGCATACAGCTTGAATCTAAGAAAACAACAGTCATGGGACATTCAGTCTTGTTTTTGTGAAAGATTTAAAAATGCATAGCTCATATGATGATCAACTGAAAGTATAGTTCAAGAATTGCAAACTTTTTCAGATGATAAAAGTATGATATTTGGATTTTATAAATGTGTAAAAACATTTTTTGCAGGAAAACTGATGCATGAAGTGATGTCCCCTGTGAAGAAGAAATAATATAAAAACTGGAACAATAGAAGTGTGTAACTATCTAGAAACAGAAGGACCACTGGAATAACATGAGACTGAAGCTAATAATGAAAACCACTTTGACATCTAGGAACAATGTACAAGCTATAAATAAAACTTGCGCTCCCTGTTATGTCATATAGATTTTGTGTGATTACCTAGCCACAAAAAATAAAATCAAATCATTCAGACAGAAAAAAAAATTAAACTACTTTAATTTATATCACTTGATGTATAAAATTCAGTGCAGGCAGGCAGGCAGAAGTGCATGATTCCTCAAAATCAGTTATGTGTGTAAATCTGTTGTTATGGAATGCATACATGTATCTGCTGACATCATCAGATCCAATCACAGTGAAAGTTTTAAATGATGAAGAAAATAAATATGATGACATCCATTCTCAGATTTACAGAGATTTCAGGAGAGGGTATAAAAGGAAATAAAATGGTCAACAAACAAGATTAACATAGCATGCAAGATAGCAAAAGAAGAAATATAAGAATAAAAATCAGATGTAGAAGACTAAAAAGAAAATGTAATGTTTATAATATTAGGGACAAATGTATAGAACTAGTAGAACATTGATCAAGATCTGACACAGTTAAACTGAAAGAGGAAATGTTGATAACGGCATCACAAGACAGTGGAATACATATGAAATTGTTCACAAAATATATAAAGTAATTCATATATCCAATTCAGATCATCTGCATGTACAACAGGCTTTAAATCAGATTATATAATGTAAAAATAAGAAGTTGTACACATTGAGGTTGACTATGTACCTTTGGCTGTGGGTTTATATTCTGAGATACACAGTAATGCGGCAAGAGTGGCACACTAGAACTTGAGCAACCATTGCAATGTACAAATAAATGAGAAGCACTAGAAACCTGAAGTTCCAACAAATACTTAAAATAAAAGAACATTTGTGTGGGATCACGCAATGCTAACTACTACTAAAAAAATGAAAGCACCACTTGTCCCAGAACTACATACCAAAGTTAAAACAAACTTAATATATAATTTCACCAATGGACTGTTAGCATGCAGTTATAATACTGAAAATGCTACATCTTTGTTGTGGTAGGAAATGTTTTCCAGCAAATATAAGTTACTGAAACTGATGCCATGTGGTTATAAGGTACACTAGTTACTAGAAGTAACTTGTGCCCATGACCTTATGAAAGGATAAATTCCTGATTTGCGAGATCTAGAATTAAACCATATTACTGGGAATACTCAAAAAAATAGTTTAGTTAGGTCTCTGATTTTTACTTCATGTGTTTGTTTTTTCCCTCTGCAAATAAGTGGCATTGCAATACGCAAAATAGCTCCAGATGTGTTACTCTTCCCAATAATGTACATTTAACAACAATAAAAGAATGTTGTGCTATCAACTTTCTAAGTGAACAGCATCAGTCATTGATTCTGAACCTTTCTATCTCCTGTTTAGTTTTACCTTTGGATTCTTCAGGCAACTGGTTTAACTCAAAGACTAAAAAGATGAGAAGTAAAAAAAAAACAAACTTGGTAAGAAAAATACGTAGAGTCTGCAGAAATGAAATAAGAATACAAGGATATAGCTGGTGGCCTTGAGTTAGTCTGTTGATGTTTTACCACATATAATTTACTGTTTGGTTGTCTGCAATGTTTATCAAAACATTTGCAAAATAGCACTTGTGTTTAATTATATCTCTGCAAGATATTAAAATAATCACATACTGTTTAATTAATTGGCTTGGCTTGCCACCAATGCTCATTAATGCCTGAAGCCCTTCACTAAAGAAAAACAACCTGTCCTTATTCCATCCTGCAGTTTTAACATCAGCATTTTAATATCAATAAACTTTGTGAAATTACATAAGTAGGCATTTTGAAGTTACATCATCATATTATTCTGCATTAAAAAAGCAAGAAAAAAGTTCCAGTAAACATCTTACTTTTTCATATGAGTATTTCTAAAGTTTCCACACATTAACTTACCTTTTTGTTAGCACGATTCTGCATCAAGTACTTTCCAGCTTACAAAATGATGACTTACTACTGACTGACCCATACAAAACTCCTCATAGACTCCAACCTTAGCTCCAAGCATCTTTCAGAAAAATATCCAATAGGCTAGTAAGTAATAAGCTCTTTCTGAATCATTAGAAAGCAAATGTCATGTTTTTGCAACACCCCAAAGACTTGCCACAGGCCCACCTCTAACCATCCAGGATCTAATTCCCAACACATTACATGCAGCAAAGGTACCCAGACTTCAATGTATATCTGTCTTTGAATGTTTTCCTTCACACTGAGAACACTGTTACTAAAATAACTTCTCAACTAAAACTTTGTTATAGAATCACCCACCTATTATCACCAATTGCACAAACGTCATTGGCTAAATATTTTGCTACCAAAACTTGAATATAAATTGCCATGGTCATACCTAACCTTAACCCAAACAAATACAAGCATACATTACAAATAAAAGAAAACAAAGTCTGAATATTTCTCCTATTGAGCCATTCATGCATTCATCATTGTGATATTCTAAAACAATCTAAGTAGTTTATTACAAACACCCTTCTCCTCAGCACATTAATATCTACAATTCATCAATCAGGTTATTCCCTCTACTAAAAAAAAATATTTTCACTGGGGAACAAAGTTACTCTTTAAGAAATAGAACTACTTTCTCATTTAGCCCAAACAAAATTCAAAACTACAGTGGAGGAAAAGGCCTTCTCAAGGTTAGGACCTGCACCAAATCACCTCCCCAGTAAAGTGAAAAAAGAAAATAAATAAATAATTTAACACTCGTATAATTCAAAGCAATGAAAACATCACTACATGAACAGCTACAGAATGAGGCTAAATGCACCTACTATCTTGAGTCTGGCTAAAATGCCACAGATAAATGCAAGTAACCAAAACCAAAAGTACCTGTCCTGTCCTGCACTGCCTGCTAATACTGATTGTATCTCGCTCTCTTTTTCAGAAAAAGAGCAAGAACCAATCAGTAGTCACCCTGCCATTAACATCACGTACGTGACTGCGGACGTGGCAGTCTGCCCCCCTTCCACTTCACTGCCAGGCGTCTGACAATAAAATAAATAAATAATGAAATAAATGCATTCCATGAATGAGAATAAGGAATGTGTTACACATCCAGTACGGCTGTCTCTGCTTGAATACAGACGGACAGCTGTCTGTAAGGATCACCACCACGTATAATATTTCCGTTCATAGTTTACAGCTGCAGCGGCTATGCTTTTCAGCCATATTGCACTATGGCAAAGTGCTGCTGCAGCCATTTGGTTTTGGTGATGTAGCTCGCAGGGAAATGTCTTGCGAGCTACAAGCCAGAACCCATCATCTTCACATGCTTTATCAAAAGCATTAATAATAGGCTGTAAAGGTGGGTTATATACACTTGGAGTCTTACACATAATACCAGAACCATCAACAGTTTTATCAGAAAATAAGTATGCTGAGTTCAGTTTCCTAATAAACAACTTAAATTCTACCAAAACATCTACTATATCTTCATAGAACAAAAATAAATAATTTTGAAATAAATTTAAAATGGGTAGCATCAACAGTGAGGCTACTGTAATTAAAAATATTGTAGTCCTTGTAGGAAAGCTTAATGCTACCAAAGCTACTAATAATTTGAGTGTCTATTGTCTCCTATGACCTCTCTTTCCCTTGTGACCTTTGGATCGTTACATTTTTGCCTTGCTGGTAATGTCCCCTCACATCCCCAACAGGTGTGTGTTGCAATGTTGATCAAGTCAAGTTAATCTCTTCGACCTCCTTAAAGGGGGAAAATTGTCTGTTCAGAAATAATTCCCATGATCGGACTCCCTCTTCAACCTTTGCTCAAAATCCTCAATAACATTGTTATAAGACAGACCATTTAAATCCATCAGCATCTATGACTAATTTCTTCTTTCTGTAAGTATGCTTTATGCTTCAACTACGTAAAGTTAAAGTATTGTGTACTGTGGCCCAAGCCATAGTTGAAAAGTTCCAGCTTGGACTGGTCTGTCAATCTTTCTTAAAAATAAATAAATTAGCAGTTATTTAGAGATAATGGTATAGTAATAGCTTCCACTGTGGTAACTGGTAATTATGCAAATAATATTAATTTTGCTGTTTGATTTAGAAGTGGCTTTGCAGGACACAGCTTATTAAAAGACTGTTCAGTCACAGTATAGAAGAAAAAAAAGCTGTGTAATTTACTTATCACGTGTCAATACTATAAAAAAAACTGTGAGAAAAGAAGATTTTTGCCAGTGGATTATAAAATTATAGTTCTTTTTAACTCAGGTTCGTAACTTCATTGTGCATTCCAGTATACTTCTAAAAAGCATCCGTATAAAACACCATAACATTTTACACAGAATGAAAATGCAGTTTACATGAAGTTTATTTTAGTCATTCAAGGAAAGAAATATTCTTCTGTAATGTTATAACTGAATACTTTTGGTTTCTGAAGAACGTTGTATAAAACACTTGTAACGGTTAATAAAGAACTACTCAGTCTTTCTATTAAGTTTAAATTGTTTCAGCTGTATTACTTTTTAAATTATAAAACTAATAGTCTGTTATCCAGACAGAATGAATATCTGTTGGTCTGTTTATTCAGTTTGTTTAAAAACAAAAGTTAAAAAAATATTTACCCCAGATTGTTTTCCATTCACTCCACTCACTCCATATTTTGGCATCCAAATATTTTTTGTCATCCACAATACTTCGAATTCTTATTGAGTGAGATGTACATTCGAGTGGTAAATCTGACTCCCAAACCCATCTCAGAACAGTGTCTGTCTTCTTTAGACTTTTGCTGTAGTTCTTCTGAAGAAGAACACAAGGTAAATAAATATTAGATTACATATGTGAGAACCGAACTCAATAACATTATTTACAATGCTATCATTCTATTTTGTGACTATAGGCAGTCATAACCACAAAAGTAAACAAAACTAAATATAATAAGATTCTTATGACTGAATATATCAGCTTTAAAAAGGTATCTCTAATGGTTTATATATATGAACATCAGAAGTCTCTTGCTGTAAATGGGAAGTAGTGAAAACCTATGGGTCATTATGTGTGCCAAAAAAGTACAGTTAGTAACCACATAGTCTTATTATGGAATATCGTGTTGCTTAATTAAAATAACATAAATAGCATTCAACTCTATAACTGAAACAATTATGAGAAAAGTTCCTTTCCAAAACACAAAATGGCCCAATGGCCTTTAATGAAGCATTCATTCATTCCCTCAGGGACACTGTGTTCCAATGTAGTTGAGTTTAAAAGACTGAAACCTTCTTAGAAGTTATCAAATTTCTGTTTCCAATAAAGTGTGGGTAATATACCTTTACTCCAACTCTCATGTCTAGAAAAAAATTAAAAACTGTTAAAAACAGCATCATCTAATGTGAGAAAATTCCATCTCTTGGCCTCTTTGATACAGTTTTTCTTAAGAAATGAATTAAGTTGGTAAGTATCTACCAATCAATGTATATTTCTTATAGAATAGAAATGCAGAACCAAGTGCACTGCCTAACGTTTATTACACACAGACATCTGTACAGTAAAATCGTTTTACCATTGAATAACTGTTAATCTAATGCAAACAACTTCAACTAACATGCCTGTCAGGATAAGAAAGATGTTGAACACCAGTGGTTCTTCAAGTAAAAAATTACACCCATTCAATTGTTTTAATATCCCTAGTATTATAGATGCAAAAAAAACTACACCACATTCCATAAGGCCACATTAATGCCTTATATGTGAGAAACAGAACATATGATATCTGAAAGAGATATTGCACAGAATTTCACGAATATTTATTAAACACTATTAGTAATCATTTTAAGTTAACCTCAAAGTTCAATACCTAATGGTCATGATGTCAAGATACCTAACACAATCAGCCTCAGGCAAAATTTGATTATTAATATGTATGCTCTGTTAGTTTTATTGCAGTGTAGTACATTGCATTTCTTAACACTGATTGTTTTATTCACTGATGCCCCTTGAAAAATGGAATCCATATATCATTGAAGATTATGCTTTTCACTGAGAATAATGACCAGTGATCCAGTTTTTAAATCATGGGTGAACTTGCCAGTCCAAATATGTCCATAGCTGCAAACGTGGACATAAGCATAATAAAAAGGAGGAGTGCCAGACTGGAATACTGAAGGACTGTGTTATTTACTATTTTGATATCCGAGTACAAACCCATATTCCCAGTATGGTGTTCTTCATAGGATAATCAGCTCAGCTAATAATAGACCTGATCATTCTCAGTGATGAAGTTTAAATACTATGTTGATTGGCAATGGAATAAAACACATTGGGAAGCTGGAACCTCTCTGAGCAGTCAGTGAGTGCAAGGCAGGAAATTTAATGCTGGACAAGACAACAGAACATCAGAAGATAGACATGCGCACACACACACACACACACACACACACACACACACACACACACACACACACACACACACACACATGCACAAACACATATAAACACCCAGAGACAAACTCACACACACACACACACACACACACACACACACACACACATACACACACACACACACACACACACACACACACACACACACACACACCCAGAGACAACCCCATGCACACACCGACATACACACACACACACACACACACACACACACACACACACACACACACACACACACACACACAGACAAACCCACGCACACACCGACATACACATGCACACATACACAAACACCCAGAGACAAACCCATGAAACACACCGACATACACATGCACACACACACACACACACACACACACACACACACACACACACACACACACACACACACACACACACAATGAAAACAACCAATCTGATAGCAGTTCACTTGCATCATCTCTTTATTAACTTTGTTTTAGGAGAGCTACTCAGTGAATAGGCACAGGTACTGTAATTAGAAAATTAAGGTAGTTAAGGTAGCATCTCATGAAAATCCCTGAACCAGACTAACCCACTTGTATTACAGAAAATTTATGAAGAGTAATAAAGTAATGGTGCTAGTTAAATAAATTAAATAAATTTACTAGACTAGCTCAGTTGGTTGAATTATTGAGTTAATTCTGGACAGTGTGGAAGATTTGTATTATGGTGCTTAAAGTGTTGGCTATATGCCACACTAGCATTGCATGTTTAAGGATACAACAATTGTGAGATTTTTTTTTTTTGTCATTGTATATAAAACTAAATGTCTTTTTTTCACTTAATAAAACTGGGCTGTTTACAAACAATGAAGGTAGTGAAAATACATTATACAAGAGAATAAATAACTAGTACAGAATATTTTATGTGAGAAACAGTTAATATATAGTTTAAGTTACATACATGAGGTAATAAACCAAATATGGCTTTTTTTCTACCGCTGGAACTGTACGTTTATGTAGCAATTCAGTCTGAAGTATTTGTGGACATATTGATTAGCATGCATGATCTGTATTAGGAGCACTGCTCAGTTGTTAGCCTGACATTTGGGGTCAACCAGCAGCTGGTATAAGGCAGTCAAAGATTAAATGGTGACTTCAAGGAGGGAAGCAATAGGTTAGGTTTTATAGAAGCCTTCCCATGTCCCCAAAGTACACACAGGCTTGAGTCTGTACTGTAGTTATTACTTATCAGAATAACAAAGCACTTTGGAAATTAGAGGTGAATTTCACAGAAGCCTTCACAAAGGCATCTTGCTCAAAACCATTTGTTGCATAATTGAAGGCTGCATGTGGATATCCCAAGCTCAGTCACAAATTTAATTGTAAGAAGGTCCAAAATGTTTAACTGAGGTATATAGTATATTTATCCATGTATAAAAATATTCTTCACATTTAAAACACAGCTATTGCTTTTTGATAAAAATGCATTTTTAATCTTGCCTATTGAGTTTTTCCTCAGTTCTGTGGTTACCAGTGTTAGATTAGCTGATTTACTCTTAAAAGAAAGTGAATCCACAAAAGTGATGATTTTTAAAAAGTACGTGTAAATGGCGAACAAATGCAGATATCTGTAGTTTTTTTTTCCGCCCTATAAGGGTTGTAAAGGGCTTCTTGCTTTCTCTTGTGGGAGATTACACCTATACAAAATGAAAACTTAATTTTCACTGACACTGTTACAAAATATATTTAATTCTTTGCAGCAATCTCAGAGTATATTAAATGCTTCAAAGCAAAATAGGTCTTAATCAGGCTTTAGAGAACAGAAACTGATAATGTATAATTCACAGCTTCACTTTAATAAATTATCTGGACCCAAAGATGAGGTAAAGTGACACAGTTCACCTGATGACATACATGTAACACATAATTAGGACATTTATCAGATCACACTGTAATGAAGAAGGTTTTCCTGAACTACAGATGTCTCAATATAGATTTATTGTCACTGGAAATACTGAGTAATACCTGCCAGCATATTCTAGAGTGAGTCTGGATAGTTTAGGACAGGGTTTGGGCATCAATATCAACTGCCTTTTCCTATTTTGCACTTGGAGTCACATCAACAGTGACCATCACCTACGGGCAGGGGCAGAGTTAGAGTTAACCCCCAAGACACTCAGACACACATGTGCTCAACACTATATTTCATTCCATAACTCTTACTCTAACCCTAACCAAAAAACACTCACAGACACACTCCTACCCCAGTGCCAAAACATTCAGTATATCTGAATGTCTGGCCATGAAAATCCCAAACTGACAATTGCATTGTCCACACACTCTCTATGTCTTTCCATTTTTGACATGTACAACATACAACAATACAAACACTCAGCATTTCCCCCAGCCATTCATTCTGTTAATGAAGTACATATTTGACATTGTGAGTGACATCCATATATCTATAAGTATCTGTCTATAAATATATATATATCTATATATATATATATATATATATATATATATGTATCTACAGGTAAATGATGATATCTCACTGGATGTAAATGGCAAGAGGAACAATGTCTAAGCCTAAATGTTGATGTCAGAAATGTTGATATATAGGAAACCTGCAGTGTATCATTGTGGTACAGTGGGGTTTGAGAAAATGGCCTTTCCCCACTTTAGTTTGATCTCAGAGCTAGTACAAAAAATTAGTAGGGGTGTTGGGGTGCGGGGGGGGGGGGGGGCTTTCACTCCTGCAAAAAAGATGTTTTTTTTTCAGATTCGACATTCTGATTGTCAGGGTATTGAGTCACTTGACATTCAGAGCATTCAGTCAGAAGGCATGAATCCAATGAAGCCATATATATATATATATATATATATATATATATATATATATATAGAAAAACACTACTAAATCCCGAAAACCCAAACTACCGATGCCCAAAATCCCAAGACCAAATACCCAAAACACTAAAATACCGAAACATCAAAATCGCTAAATTCAAACTACCGAAAACTACACTCAACATACACCACACACATACAGATACACACACCATCCCCCAGAACACAAATGCACAAACCTAAACTACAGACAATCAGGGGGGCAAGCCCCCCTGCACCTTCCATATGGGGGGCTGTCCCCCCACACTCACCTACTTAAATATTCTAACTCCAAGGTCACACTACATACACAAACACATGAAACACCACCACACCTACATTTCCCTCACACACACATCACAGTCAAAACACACACTTATATATATATATATATATATATATATATATATATATATATATATATATATATTCAGTCAAGTGTGTGTGTGTGTGTGTGTGTGTGTGTGTGTGTGACTATATATATATATATATATATATATATATATATATATATATATATATATATATATATATATATATACATATATTCTTTACTCGTACGTAATTTTTCCAAATGCTTTTTTTTTATGTACCTTGATGGAAATGGACCCCATTCCTAAGTCAGGAAATAATTCAAGTTCATGAAATCAGTACTGCTTCAGTCTTTAATGTTAGCCAACAGTGCCCTTCTCAGCACCTGCTAAATATGTAGAACTGCCTCTTTCTGTAGTTCATGCAGGGTCACGTACTGGTATTTAAGTACAACTGTATTTTTCTTTTTTCTTGTTGCTTCTATTACTATTGGAAATGTCTGGGTATCTTTCTCACATTGCTCTTATTTCTGCTAGCATATCCTGGCATTTTATGACTTTCTGTATCGTGGAATATAAGGCACTATAATTGCTGGGTATAACAATTTCAATAATTAATGCTACGTTTGTATTTTTTTCTTGGACTACTATGTCTAGTTTTCTTGCATCTGTTTTTTGAACTGTTGTCATTACCGATCCCATGTGAACTTCATCTGTGTTGATAATGCTTCATGTTCATGTTTCCAGTGCTTCTCAGTTGCTTCTATATTGTAGTGTTTGCGCAATCCCCAGAGTAAAACTCTTGCCACATTATTGTTCCTTTCAGTATACAGACCCTCAGTCATGAACATATCATTCCCTGCATTGAGATATGCAACTTTTTCTTGTTCTGTTTTACAGAATCTACATCTGTCTCTTTCTCCCACTTTTTCTATCACTTTGTAAACCAATGTGTACATAGTCCACTGTCTTGGGACGCCACTATTAGCCTTTCATCTTTCAGTTTAATTCACCTCTCAGACATTCCTGCATCAAATCTTGGTCAACATAAGGTTGGTCTAGATGTTCTCTACACCTGCCTACATATTTGTGGGCTTTCCAATTTTCTTTTCTTTTCTTTTCTTCTTGCCCTTTTCTTTATATTCTTTCATTTTTTTGGCACTTGCAGTTGCTAATTTTTTTCTACTGATCTGATTTCCATTCTCACTCTGCTCAGAAATGTTTCTGTTAAACTAAGCAAGTATTTCATTTTAGACTTCTCTTCATGCTTTAGAACTTTCCCTATATTTGGAACTGATGAGGTAAGCAAACATGCAAACAACCCCACAATTGCAGACCTATGCATATACACAGTTTTGAGGAGATCCACATCACCTTCAGAGCGAGACATTTTTTTTGTTTTCTTGTCCAGCTGATTCAATACTATTGGGGGACATTCAATGACACAAAAGCAGTGACTTGATTTATAGCTTGGATTTTATTCGTAGATGTCAAGGTAGTTTTCAATTTTAGCATTCGTTTTCTGAAGCATGTATTACTGAGCTTTCTTCATCATTTTAACATTTTTTATTGCTGATACTTTCTCTATTCACTTCCTCCTGCTTTTTTGTCCCAGGTTGATATTTTCTTGGTGCTACAACTTTCCTTTGATATATCTTACTTTTGCACATTTATCAAGACCAGATGACATTCTATTATCATTTGAGAAGGTTTTAACCATTTGTTGTGCTTTCAGATCCCCATCTCATGAACTATAAAATGTTTTTTTTTTTTTTTTTGCATTGTTTTTTCTTATTCCATAGAGTCATTCTGGCAGCTGTCCCAGTGCTCCATGTCCATGCTGGGTCTACTGGCCACTCCAGTCATCACCCAGACTATTACCAAATTTGATGACAGGACCAGTTTGGATCCTAAGGGTGTCCTGAGGTGGTCATTGCCATCCTACCATCAATTGGGAGGGTTCTATTTTTATTCCTACCCCATTTCTCACTGATATGTGTAATGTGTCTGGCCTTAAGGGATGTGCAGTGTGCAGACTATGCATCCTATCGTCACACTTCCACATGGTGCTGCAAATGGCAAGCTGCTCTGTCCCTTTGGCCAAACACATTGCAATTGGCTTCCTGTCCTCCACCAGGCAGCTCCTGTTGCTCTGCATGTCCTACCCACACGTCACCCTCCCTCCCTTCAGGATGGACATGCTCATCTTCCCTGCCAGTCTATCAGTAGGCTGAGCTACAAATTGTACCCGGGTCAACTGGGCTGTAGTCCAGGCTTTATCCCTATTAAAACAGGGTCAACCATATGTAGGTACTAACTCAGATGTCTCTCTCTCTCTCTCTCTCTCTCTATATATATATATATATATGTGTGTGTGTGTGTGTGTGTGTGTGTGTGTGTCAGCATTTTATGCACACACACACACACACACACACACACACACACACACACACACACACACACACACACACACACACACACACACACCCTGATGGCCAGCAGAAGAGAACAAGCCAGAAGAAATCATTGTCTACACAGTATTGTAGTAGTGTTCATGGTTCCAAAGGCAGATTGATACCATGGAACTGCTACAGTGTTGCCCCAATGACTTATGCACACAAGAATGGCTATTCTGCTTTTACACTGCCTAGTACAGATTGTCTTTGTCCTTTCTGACTGCATGCTCTATACCTACCTCTAATGGGTGTGAGTCATACAGCAAGTTGGACTACCTTCTTCCCACACCATTAACTAGTGAGATGGAGTCCACCACTCATTTGATGTTGGCTTACAGCGCCATCCATCAATCAGAATGCTATTTGTACAGTTCTTTAATAATGTAAGTGTCAAGGGATTACCAGTTCTGCTGCTCTTCTAATTTAGATTTCTGTAGGAGGAAGTGTTGAAAGATGTAACATCATTGTTGTTTCTTTCAGACCACCAAAATGTGCAGCTCCGAGCTTTGGACATGGTAGCAGACACCTTCATAAAACATGAATAGTAATTGTTTAGTTCCCTCATGTTAACAAATATCATGTCCGTATCTCTCAACTGTCCAGATTTTTGTCTCATATTTTTTATCTCTATGTCATGAAATTTGTAGTTCTTGGGCAAATCACTGACTACTGAAGTCACTAAATACTGACACATATTTGAATTTCATACTATATATCCATCAGAAAATGCATCCTAACATAAAAAACTGTTATTCTAGCAACATTCTAAGTTTTTAAGAGCAATATTTAAAATCTGTCCCTATTTTTGGTTCTTTGTCCCCCCATTATTTTAGACTTTTTCCAGATTTCTTGTGCTAAGAGGTTTTTGAGGTATGACCATGTCCTTAGGCCAATCATAATTAATCTGGCAGCCAGAATAGTTTCTTACATATTATTTCTATAATGAAAATGTCCTTATCCAGAATGAGAGCTATTGTATCCATTATATTTTATTTATGGATGAAAGATTTAAAATACAATAGTTAACAGGTTTTCTGGAAGATTCTTTTGTTAATCAGTTATTGATTATTTCCAAGGCAACCAATATTCATAAATGATCTCTAAACACATCTGGATGTTGTATTGCTAATTTATTTATTTATTTGCTGGGCATTGTCTGTTATTGTACCATGTTGATAAGGCCTATCTCTATACATCAGGTCAATACCCTATCTCGCATCTTTCAAAACTGTTCTGAAAGACTGCCTAGCTAAAAGCTGGCTCTGTTCTTGCTCAACCTCAGGGATAAACTATATCCCTAAATTGGCTAAATATTCATTCATACCTTATATCTCCTTACTCTCCCTTCTTCACTCACTTCCTTACTTCTATCAATTTTTCTCCCTAGGGTGTTTCTCTAAATATACCATAAGCTTGCTTCTACCTCATTTCATATTGCAATTCCTGTTTGTATTATACTAACCTATCTTTAATTTTTCTATAAACTGGCTAATATTTTTGTATTAAACCCTGGCCATATAACTTGTATGTATTCTTACCAATGTTTTAATATTATGTGTAAGTATACTTGTTTAAACTGCATATGTTTTTGTATTATTCTTAAAAGCTGTAAAATTATTATTATTAAAATGTTTTGTGATACTTTGAAGCTTTTCTCTCTGGGCCTCCGCTGAAAATGGGCTCCTACCTATTTGGACTTTCCTGATCATCAAATGTCAATATAAATAAATAAATAAATAAATATGTTAATTCATATTTTTAAATACTTTTCCAGACATTTAAAGCTACTGACTAGCCTGTGTGCTTACTTAGTTTTTTAGTTGTTTTTGAAGGAAGTTTTATTAAGATAAGAATGATTTTGCCTTGCTTTTTTGGAGAGCTGCTGTATGATTCAGTTTGCTGTACATTCCAAATACCTTATGGCAATGTAGTTTTAGTAACTCAGCATCATCCCATAAATGTTTACAAAAAGAAATGAGAAAGTAATATTAATCAAATATTTTGTCATGAAGGTATGTATTTTACTTTAGAATATACCACTAATATTGGGTACAGGAATGAGAACATTTAGAAAACTATGTGAATATTATGTATTACAACAAATTTCCCAGAAGAGTACTTCATGACCCTCAACTGCAGAATACACTTGTGATTCTGGGTATAAAGACCCATATGCAACTTTATTTTCATGTAATGTACTTTTCTGCATCTGGGTCTAGACTGGAAGAAGATCATAATTTCAGTGACAAAACCAGTAGTTGGTATATTTAGTTGGGGGGGGTGTGGGGGATGAAGCCCCCCACAGGGGGTGGGGGCAAAGTCCCTCACTTTGGTGGTTTTAATTTGCTTCAGTGTGTAGTGATTAGTTTGTAGGTCATACAGACTAGTGTTACCAAGGTCCTGGGTTCGAGACTGACAGTGGGAATTTATTGGGTTGGGAGGGTGGCCTAACGGTTAAGGTGTTTGCCTTACAAACACAAGGTGCTGGGTTTGAGTCCCACAAGGGATAATTGGCTAAGCTTAAAATGGCTCGCAAGGGCAGTTAGCTTAGTACTAATCTATGAATCTATGAATCTATACATATATATATATATATATATATATATATATATATATATATATATATATATATATATATACTCTAGACCTTAGTTTCACCTAAATAGCACTGGAAACTAAGTATAATGCCAGATTGCGATACCAGCAGTCCACTGCTTCAATGCATTTGCTACCTCTGTATGAAACTTGGTCAATAGCTCATAATACAAAATTATAGGAATTCTAATAAGATACCTGGCCCCTAAACACATTCACAGTTGCCATTCTGCCCTAAAGAATTTCACTGCATCTCATTTCTTATTTACATTTCAGCACTTTGCCTTTTCAGTATCGACCTGTATGTGGTTAGAGAAATATTGCATTGTGTAAGATATTAACATTCCTAGGGTTGAATACAAGTTTAATTTCATTAACTTTTATGGTATTGTGTGAAAAACTAAAGAATTTATAGGAAAATGTTGCTGTGATGAGGCTAACAAAGAAGGTCAGTGAAGGGGATGTGATGTTTATTATGGACCTTCACTATTTTTTGTAGTCCTTTAGCTCCAAGGTGAGCATTTATAAGGACAGTACCTACTTTGCTGAAAAGGATTCTGCAGAAGTATCATAGAATAAGAATGTCAAGCAGGAGATGGAGGATGTAGGTGTTTGGGAGGAATTTTGGAATATTACGCTATTTGTTTTTTTCATTTTGGTAGAATGAATGGGTTGAATACCATGATCCAGAACTTTACACAGATACATCATATGCAGGAAGCATACATGTTTACTACAAAGGAAGTGGCTCACTTGTTCTGGGCCACTGGGTATAATCAAATACTGTAGAGAATATGATTTTTATAGCTCATACCAGTCTTGGTGACACTGGTGTGGGTCCCAGAGTTAGCCAATAGGAGGAGTCTGTCTCACTCAGACAGCCAAGCAACAGTTTAAGCTCAAAATAGAAAAAAATAATCAGATGGGATGCAGGGCATTATGAGGCACCTCTTTCTATTGGGTAAATACAGTAATCTTTATTTCTGTAAAATGTTTCTGTGGAAAGTTAATAAGGTGGCTGAGAGCCTCTCCAGGTTGCAGTAGCACAGGTTTGACTTGCAGACTCTGGAGGTAGATTGGCTTCAGATCATATTTCCACAACAGGTATGGGAGGGTGGAGAAAGCAAGCAGGTCATTTAATAAAAGAGTCTGCAGAATATTTAGGGCTTTTTAGGCATTTAGAACATTTTTGAGCTTGCTACTGCAGTAGCATAGATGGCTTTCACTGGGTTTAGTTTTAAGGTATTTGGTTTATGGGCAGCAAGAAAGCAATGCAGTTATAGTACAGTGCAGTTAACAGCACTTGGTTTTGCATTTCAGGCATAGTGACTAAAGTATTTCATCAACCCCACTGAGCAGTCACACGATAGTGGAAAGGATGTGCAGGCATCCAGGCCCACCATGCAGATCAAAAGCTACTGCTGGAATGGGATATTTTTTGCTCATCCTCGAGAGTTTTCATGGGATCAGTAGGGACTATTGATTGTGTGATACACTGGCCACATTGGCTGTTTTTCCTATGGGGCATTTAGGATAAGTGAGCTGTTATGGAAGCAAGCAGTGTTCATTTGATCCATGACGTGTTGGAGAAATTCCCATTTCAAAGGACCAGGTGGTGGTATGGTTAAGATAATCTAACACAGATCAGCTAAGAAACAGACAGCAGCTTACTCTTAGGAAAGGAAACAGAGGCTCATTTTACATGGTTAGCAGGTGTGCTGTGCTGCAGAGGCCGTAATGCATGGTGTATGGAATCTGTGCTTGTGTGGCCATGGTGAAGGGAGGTCATGCAGTGGCAGCAGTTTGACAGGCTGCTCAGAAGAGCTTTAAAGCACATAGGCAATAAGCCAATTCATTTTTTACTCATTATTTCAAGATTGAGCAGGCTTTAGATCTGGTCAAAGAAGGGGCATTTATTGAAGTTATTAAGTAAGCTGGAAGATGGACCTGTAGTACATTTTTTTTTTGCATTCTATTAAAAAAAACAACAAGGAGAGGAGAAGGATAAAGAAAGAAAGAAATAAACAAACAAAGAAAAAAAAGGAGAAGCAAAATGACGTGGGGGTAGACTAACAGCCCAAGCAGAGCAGGTGTGTAGGTTAGTGTCCAATGTACTAGCCTATATTTTGTTTTGAGGCTGAAAATGTGGGTATAGATTCCCTGGCATTTGAAAATGGTCCATGTCCAACCATGAGGAAAGCTACTTGTTATAGAATGCAAAGAAATGGAAACTAGAAAGAAGAGAAGTGTGTAATTATGAACAGGGCAGAACTAGAAGCAAGGAGTAATCAGATGGATGGAGTACTTTCAAGGCTGGATGTGCTGCTATTACATATGGGAGAAATTAATTGAGTTTAATATCTAAGATACACTTCATTGCAACAATGTTTAAAAATATTGACTATTAAAAGAAACAGTTCATTGACATTGTTATCATATGGTCCTTAATCATTCCTAGGCTTTCTGGGAAAAGGGACCTAGCTTACAAAGTAATGGAAAGAAGCCAGAAAATCATATCTCTCAACTCTTAGTGCAAGAATTCTGTTCAAAGCCAAATATAATGAGTGCACAATGGTTCAAAATCAGGGAATCATTTTAATTATTGCTTTTATAAACTTAGAAAGAAACTAGAATTACAGGTTTTAGATTAGCATGTATTTTCTGAAGGATATGAAGTACGGAACTCAAATATTTTTAATTATTTCATGACTTCAGTCCCCAAAGATTCCCCACAAAACCTCAAATTTTATGGAGAAGAGTCCAAAAAGATTAGGCAAAAATCTAGACATTCTGTGAAATTTTGGACATTTAAGATTTATGCAGAAAATACACTGACAACAGAATGAGTACGGAGGGACAAGCTATAAAAGTTATGGTTCTGCTCAGACTTGGAGGGCAGGGATCTGGCCAGGTGGGGTACACTTAAAAGATGTCAGGCTGGATTATTTTAATCTGCACATGAGGACATTACAGCAGAACCATCATGATGGATGTAATTTAGGAGTTTTTGTTTTATTTTATTTATTTATCTTTTGTTCACCAAGTTAGTTCCACTATGCTAGTAGTCTCTTTTTAGGGAAGACCCAAGGCAGTATTTATACTACTGAAGAAATTTAGTCAGGGCATTGGGGAACTTACTTTACTCTTTTCAGTAGGTGCAGTGGGATATTTTACATCTACCTAAGCTACCACCAACTGAGGCAGATAACACCTTGGCTTAATGTCTCATCTGAAGGGCATCAATTAAAAAAAATAAGACAAGTTAGAAAAGAATGATGCGTGATGCTGGAGGCAGTTGCACAGGTAAGAACTGTAATAGTGAGTTATCAAGAGAAGCAGTGGGAACAAAGAAAATGTATCTTAAAAAAGAGAGACAGAGCGTGAGAGATAGAGAGAGAGAGAAAGAAGAGGGCTCAGACATGGCCAGGGTTTTCTAGTAGGGAATCGGGTCCTGACATATAATTATAACAGTCTGCATATCTGCAACTTTCACAATGTAACCTGCTAGGAAAATGATTACTGTTGGCATATGGACTGTGGAAAATGCTCGCTTGCATGTGAAAGCAGGTGTGAATATGTACGCATGATAGGGTGTGTGGTGAGGGCTATTCCCTCATGGGCTGATGCCACTAAGATTTTACAGGAAGGCTGAACAGAGAAAGTCTTCTACAGCTTCTGTTTTTGATAGATCATTATGAATAGTTTAAGATCAAAGTGGTTTTAGGCATATATATGATTACGGTGCTAATGAATTTAAGAAAGTGCAATGGGATGGTTAACACCTACCACCAGTGGAACCAGGTGGGCAGTCCCATGGGATGATATTTGCCGATAATAATGTAGCTAAAGTAGCTCTCACACTCAGAATGATGAGTTCAGACCTGGTTAGACTGCCGCATGACATAGTAAATCATGTTTATGATTTGCGAGTTTGCGATTTAAATGTTCAGCAAACGCCATGTGTTATGTTATAAACTTCAAGCCGGCATTATCAAAGACTATTAGCTGCATTTTTGATGAAGTGTATTGGCTAATGTAATATACAATGCCGTGGAAGTTTGGTGGCTAAATTATTTGCTATAGAAACGCCAACTTCCACGTGCTTATTATATAGATTCCATTTGCCCTGTCTATTTTTGGAAGTGCGTCTAATTGCTACATAATGTGTGATGTCTTTTATTTTAATATAGACTTATTAACTGTCTTTTACTGGTATTAAGAAACAAGGTGTGTTTAAATAGTACTAAATGCTATTTTTCTCTTAACTATCTCTCCTGTTTTATAGCTTTCTGCCCTGAGTTACCCCTGTGACTTAAGCCCGTGAGGACACCTCAAACCTACCTTAATAATACAGCTATCTTAATTGCTCAAGCAAAAGCAACCTACTCTGCTGCCTCATCCCCTTTTTTTCTGGACATTGAACCAAGAAAAAGCTAAGGAAGTATGTGTAACTGCTGCTGAACCCTTAGCATCTTACTGTTTCAGCCTGGATAGCTGTTTTTAGTACACTTCTCTGCCAGGATAGCCAGCAGCCTTAAACCCCCTTATTCTAGTTTCTATGTTCTCCCCCCCCCGACCTACACTAGCTGCCCTCTTCTTTAGTTCAACTTGGCCCCAAGGATATCCTAGTGGAGTAAGGCGTATTTCTGTACCTATCCACTCGGTGACACCCTCCCCCAAATAGACTTCACTGCATGTACTTCAGGTATTCTCTCAAAGCTCTAACCTTCCTCCTTCTCACTCTATCTCCTAAACCCTTTTAGTCCACTCTAGCTGTAACATCTCTTTTCCTACTCACTCTCTCTAGTTTCTCATAGTTCAATCTCACCCAACACACCCAGGTCTTACTTCCATTCTAACTTACCCCTCTGCAAACAATGCTTCACTGATAGACTCTCGAACCTCTCTGGACCACTTTGGTTCTTCCCGCTCCATTCGCCCTGCGGGCTCACTCTGCTCCCCTACCCCCAATTCCCACCCACCCCAGTGCATCTACCTTTATTTCTCCCATAGGGTTACCCACAGAAATTCTTATCCAACCAACCACATAATCCCTACATCTACCACTCCCTCTTTCTGCCCATAAAATCTTTACTTACCCACCACAGCTATCTCACCTAACCAGTAGGATTCCTCTCTATTTCCATTACACACCACCCCACTCCCAAACCACACCCACTCCAATCCCAACTCTATTTCCCACTTCTACTCTTGTACTCCTAAACTTACCTGCTCCTATACAAACATAACTCTCTTATATTCATAAATATTTTATCAACAGCATATCAGCTCTACATTTTCCACATTCCATCATGTCTACAAAATCCTCATTCATTTCCTTTTTATTTCTACTTCTCCTGAATTTATCCTATCTTTACTACCTCACCCAACCCCTTAACTTTCACCATGCACAATCTCTCCATGTCACCAACCACCTTGACTCTACTCTACCATACTCACACACTCCTATTTCTCCACATCTATATCCTATAAATAACCTCCTACTTTTCCCATACAAATACATTACCCTTCAAAAACATTTTTTCCCCATAGTTACTAGCAGAATCCTTAAATCCACAATAGAATCCAATCTACCTAACAAACTGTCCATCTACCTCTCTAAGACACTCATATCTAATTTCCACTCAACTATCTGGCGATATCCATCCCAACCCTGGCCCCTCCACAGTTTCCTCTACAGACAAGCCCATTTTATTTACTTCCCTTAACTCCCAAAGTATAGTAAACAAAGTTCCAAACCTTCATGCCTGGCTCATTCACAATAAACCGGATATCCTAACAATCTCAGAAACTTGGTTAAAACCCCATATAAAAGACTCTGAAATAATTCCACCAAACTATTCAATCATTAGAAAACAGGCCCCATAAAAAGGAGGTGGAGTAGCTCTCCTATATCCATCCTCATTGTTAGTTACCCCCTATAATAAACCCATTCCACACTTCAAAAATGCTGAACTACTCCTCACATCTCTCCAAATTAACTCATATAAACACATTTGTATAGCCTCACTCTATATCCCCCAGGAGAGAATATTTCTACACTTGAAGATATCCTCCCCTGGCTCTCTAACAACATTAGCAATGAAACAATAATCCTTGGTGATATGAATATTAACTGGGCCTCCATTCAGTCTCCTAAAAACCCTCTTAATATCAACCTTTACAACTTTTCACAACTTATCAACTCCACAACATACCCCTCTAAAAACCCCTCTAATGGCAGCATTCTAGACTGGATTCTAGTCTCTCATACCCACTATTTCTCTGACAGTGGTACTCTACCTGATCCCCTTAGTGACCACATACCCATCTTCACACATCGACTCCCATTACTCCTGCACCACACCCATAATTTTATTACTATCCGTAATCAAAAAAACTTTAATCCAACAAGCTTCTCAAAGTCTCTAAAATCCATAAATTGGAACTGCCTAAAAACATTATCTCTAGATAACGCAGTTGCCCACTTCAACTCAATATTCCTACAAATACTTGATTCTCATGCACCCTTAAGGACTAAGAGAATTAAAACTAAAACAGCCCCCTGGCTATCCAAAAATACACTAGCATCCATGCGACACAGAGATAAAGTCTGGGCACATTACCAGAAAAACAGATCCCCCCTAGTCCAAAATGAATATAAAATTCTTCGAAACAGGGTAAAAAAATTCATAATTTCCGATCGACAAAATTACTTCTCCACACTCCAAAATAGCAATAAATCAAACCCCCAGAAATTCTGGAAAGGTATCTCTACTCTCCTCAACCCTAGCAAACAAAATACCCCTACCCCAGACCCAAACGCTCCTGACCTAGATCTGGCTACACAATTTAATTCCTTTTTCATTGAATCCATTTCCAAATTAACATCATCTTTCTCTAACACCACTACACTCTCAAATACTCCCCCACCCTCTCTCCCCAGCATTCCATCCGGCACCGCCACTACTCCCACATCTCCATTTACTAACTCTTCTCCCTCCACATTTTCTCCTACTCTAACTACTTCATTATCTTCATCTGCCCCTAACTCCCCCCCTCACACTCTCCCTCTTTCTCATTTAAACCTATACCCACTTCCACTATAAAGAAACTTCTTCTGAAACTGAAGCCATGTACTAATGCTCCTGATAACATCCCTTCTTACTTTCTTAGCATAGCTGCTGATGCAATTGCCTACCCTATTAGCATTTTATTCAACCACTCTATCCTAGAAAGTACAGTACCCCAAATCTGGAAAAAAGCCTACATCATCCCTTTGCACAAAGGGGGCAACAATAACAATGTTACTAATTTCCGCCCCATTGCTATCCTGTCTCCCATCTCTAAAATCTTAGAAAAATGTATTTATCTTCAACTCCTTCCTTACCTTTTAGAAAATCACCTACTAACTCCCAGACAACATGGATTCAGACCTAATCACAGCACTATGACTGCCCTCCTCTCCTTCCTTCAAACTGTTAACAAAGCACGCGACTCTGGCCAAATTGTTCCTACCCTACTACTCAACCTCTCTAAGGCCTTTGACACTATCTCTCATAACCTGCTACTAACCAAACTCTCAAGACTTAACCTATTTCCCTCCTCCTTGAACTGGTTCTCCAACTACTTATCTAACAGATATCAAGCAGTAATATGGAAAAAGGCCACTTCCTCATTTCTAAATACCCCTACTGGGGTACCCCAGGGGTCCATACTGGGTCCCCTTCTCTTTAATATATTTATAAATGATTTCCACAACTCTATCCCATTCTCAGACATCTTCCAATACACAGATGATTCCACTATTATATGCTCTGCCTCTTCTATCCCCTCACTCCTAAAATTGACCCAAGAAGCTTTCACAACCAATGAGAAGTGGATGAAAAGAAATCACCTTGCTCTCAATGCCTCCAAAACCAAATTAATGCTATTTTCCCCCTCTAAAGCTGTTTCTTTCGACACAAACTCATTCTCTATCACTAGTCAAAATAATTCACCTCTGGAACTAGTGTCAGAGACCAAGCTACTTGGGGTCCAAATTGATAACCAACTCAAATTTAACTCTCACCTACAGCTAAATATCAAATAAACCCACCAAAAACGTGGTATGCTGTACCGACAAAATAAATACCTCACACCTGCTGCCAAAGTCACTCTCTCTACTTAATTTCTTATCCCTTTCCTTCTCTATGGAGCCCCACTCCTAACTAATCTACAGTCCTCCCTAAAAACCCAACTTTCCTCTTGCTATAACAAAATCACCAAGTTCGCTACCAACCACAAGTCCTCCTCACACCACTGTTCCTCTCTCCATATACTAAAATGGCTAGAGCTTCCCAACTATCTCACATACACTCAACTAACTCTTGCTTGCAAACTCATTTTCAACTCCTCTCTCTGTCCCTCCCTTTCATCAGCTTTTAAAATGCACCTTCCTGATAGAATATTGAGGTCCAACAATCAAAATCTATTAGAAATCTATAAACCCACTCGTCCCCCAGGGAAAAATCTTCTATCTTTTGTCCTTGCCTGCCTTTGGAACTCTCTACCATCATCCATCCGCACCACCCCCAACCACTTTATTTTTAAAAGATCTCTTCATTCCCACCTAGTATCCAAGTGGGAATGCTCTTGCTCCCACCCCACATAGCTAATTTACTTGCAATTGCCATCTTCCTTCTTTGCCTTGATTCCTCGTGCATTCTTCCTGATTATTTACCCATAACTAATATACATTATCATTTCATATTATAGGGAAAACTGCACTAGGCCTCAACTCCTAAGTGCTTCCTTCACAAATTATTTATTTCTCAGAAATTTCATTCAGTATTTCAGAATATGATACAAACTCAACATTTTTTTTTCATGCAATATTCTTTACTATCTATAATCTATTAATTTTATCTATTGTTCTTTCATAGTTATTTCTTCTGTATTTACTTGAAATTGTTTTCTGGTGTCAAAATATTTTGGATTATTATATAATTTGTAATTTGTTATAGTTTTGTATAACTAGTATGAATCACTTTTTGTAACATACTTAGTTCTGGAGCTTTTCTCCCCAGGACTCCATTGAAAACGGGTTCTTTGGCCCAATGGACTATCCTGGTAAACCAACTGCAAATAAATAAATAAATAAATAAAAATAAATGTTTAATATGATGAATGTAGTATGGTTTGTAAAATAATAATCAGAGCAGCAATCAGTGTATGATACTGGTGTATTTCTACACATAAAGAATTTGTCTTGAAGTATGGATAACTTGAAATGAGTACTCAAAGTATCATTCGGTTATATCTCTAAATAAAATTGTTAGCTGAAGTCAGAAACTGTGTTCCTGCATTGACTTGGGGAGTGAAAAACTCAAAACTGTTCTGAGCTCTGCATTGAAAGAGGTATGAGGAATGAATCGAAAACTATAATGTTGTGGAAACCTCACTGTAAATTTTATTTGATGACTAATTTCTAGCATGCTGTAGTTGAATTGTATCCATAATTTTT